>NC_064623.1:6042439-6137439 GCF_023898315.1 Schistocerca nitens
CCAGTTGGCCAATAGCGACAGGTTTCACATCAAATAAACGTTCTTCTCCAGAGTCGGAACAGTTCAGCATTCTCGCGCCATTTCGTAGGCCAGGACCGAGTGTGTCCCTATCCACCACTGAGGTGTTCCCTTAGCTTCCTGTAGTTTTCTCGGGAAACGGCCTGCTTTCGAGATCTCTCGTACGAAGGTGCATTCGATTTAAAAGCGGATGAGTTCTCACTCCGTTCCTGGTCAGAGAAAGTTTTCGCCAGGTGTTTGTCTACGGGAGATGACACTTGTGTTCCCGCACAGTGGCTCGATTTCGTGAGCAGCTTTGCGAGTCAGCAGCCTCTGACCGCCCCAGGCTTCGTTGTATTGTGTGGCGTTTTTGCGTATTTTCAGATAAATTATTTGTTACAGATGTCTTAAAACTCTGAAGGTTTTTAAATTCTGTTCTGGTGAATTCAGTAACCAGTCTGTTCCCAGGCCAATCTCTAGAATAATGTCGTGTAAATAATTTCCCTTGCTTAGTTTTGAAAACGATGAGTGCCAGCTTGTTGGTAAACGTGTATTTTGTTTTATTGCATTTTGCAGCGCATTGCCACTACCTGTTCAACAAACGGAACAGTTTACAGCTGTTGTATACATACATCTATACAAAACAGAATTTTTCAGTCACATCCGGTAAAATTTAGTTCTGCTGTGCGCAGTAATAATATAGACGCCAGATCTTAGCTGTAATGGCATTTCGCTCATCATACTAAAGTTGAGCCACGTAAGAATCCAGAAAGCCCATGTTTTGATTTTGCCATCTACGATTGCGGATACTCTTGCCTCATCGAAGTGTCTGGTTTCGCTTCCCCTGGCGGAACTGGGAGATAGAAGAGAGCTTATTGTTGCGTTCTGTCCCAGCAGATCAGGCGAACCTGCAGACAGTTGGTGACAGCGGCCGGGAGGTGGAGGTGCACGCCTTGCTGACTTGTCGACCAAGTTCCACGCACATGCGACGGAGTACGTTTTGCACTGGGCACTCTGGACAAGTGCCATCCTCGCCAAACTATTTGAGCATTCCTGGTTAACTACGTCTTACACTACCCATTACCAGAGAACGTGTCCACGAAAAATTATGGCCAAGGGAACAGAGCCACACAGACGTGCTCCAACAGGCCGTTGTACGTGACAAAGCGCCTACGTCGGTCCCAGGTTCCTAAACTTCAGGACGGTATTAGATAGTCCCACACCATCGTTTCGCGTACAAAATACGAGCTTTATGACTATCTGACCAGATATGTGACTCGATCTTCCTTACTGACAGAACTCAACACGACATCCTTAATACAAAATAAACTAATATCGGAGATCATCCCAGTGGAGTGTTGTAGGGCCACAACTGTATTCAGTTTACGTCAACGTCCTGGTGGATAACGTTAGAGGTTCCGTGACTTTGACTACGGACGATGATCTTATCTATAGGGAGGCGAAAACTTCAGAAAGCCGTAGGGAAATGCAGGACGACCTGCAGAGGATCCAAGGTGGTTGTGTGGACTACCGTTTGACCCTACACGTAAACAAGTGGAACGTGTTACATATAAAGAGGTGAAGAGCTGCACTGCAGTTCGTTTTCACTAATGACTACCAATTACGAGAAACGGTAATATAGAAAAACCGCGTACCATACAGTACCACTGTTATCGACCCTCGTATCATATAGGTTTTCATTTCTTTTTGGTTAGTGTAGCTCAGTGTCGTTTAGACCGTTAGTGACACAGCTCTTCGAATTCCTGCTGCCAATAAGCCAAGTACACCGTTCGTTCGTTATATATTTTTACGAGCTTCGAACGGGAGTGACTGCAATAATGGATAGTAACTGTGATTGCTGTGCACAGATGCCAGCTGATGTGGCGACCCTTCACTCACAGCTCCAGGGTGCGTTGGCTTCCGTCACACAGCTTGAGGCTGCTGCCAAGGGGCGTCACTGGGGGATCAGATGCGGGGGTACGAGTGACGTCGAGCACGTCCCACGTGTCCTCCCATAAGTCCACTACTGTGCCCACCCCGGAGTTTGACCGCTCACCTGTGGTCGACTGGGAGATCATTCCAAAGTCTGGTAGCCAGCGAAAACTTTCCGAGGGGCCATTCGTAAGTCCTCCCCGGTTCGTTTGATGAACAGCTATCGGGCATTAAATATGACTGACGATGTCTCTGAGCCGGATGCAGTCGTCCACCGTGTTCCAGAGGAAGCTTCTCGGTCTGCAAGGTCTGGCCATTCACAGAGGGTGGGTTTGCTGGTAGCTGGAAGCTGCAGCATCAGCCCCTTAATGTGGCCCCTTAGGACCATGGTTGCCAAGGAGTGGAAGGAAGCCAGTGTGCATACTGGGGGGAGGCATTCCGGATGTGGAAAGGGTGCTTCTGGATGCCATGAAGAGTACAGGGTGCAGCCAAAGGTGGGTGGTGGCTCATGTGGGTACCAATGACGTGTGTTGCTTTCGATTGGAGGAGATTCTCTGGTTTCGGGCGGCTAGCGGAAATGGTAAAGACTGTCAGTCTTGCTCGCGAGATTAAGGTGGAGCTCACCATCTGCAACATAGTCGGTAGAACCGACTGTGGTCCTTTGGTGCAGAGCCGAGTGGAGGGTGTGAATCAGAGGCTCAGGCGGTTCTGTGACCGTGTAGGCTGCAGATGCCTCGACTTGTACCGTCGGGTGGTGTGTTTCCACGTTCCGCTTAATACGTCAGGAGTCCATTACACACAGGAGGTGGCTACACGGGTAGTGGGGGCTGCGTGGAAGGGACTGGCCGGATTTTTAGGTTGCAGGGTCTCAGGAAACCACAGAAAAGGCGGCCATCTAAAAGGGGCCAGGTAAAACACAATAAGTTAGTTGTAGAAACGATCGGTGGTGTAGTTATAAATTGTCGTGACTGGAAAGAACCACAGCTCCAAGCTCTAATAGAAAGCACTGAAGATCAAATAGTTACAGGTACAGGAAGCCGAAATGTTTTCAAAAGATCTGTGTTCAGAAAGGATAGATTAAATACAGTTGGTGGTGGAGTATTTATTGCTGTCAGAAGTAGTTTGCCTTGTACTGAAATTGAAGTAGACAACCCCTGCGAAATGGGTCGCCAACTCAGGTCGCATATGTACACAGCAATCACAGTTCCTATCCATTACTGCAGTAGCTCCGGTTTGAAGCTCGTCAAAATATGTAACAAACGAATGATGTACTCGGCTTATTACCAGCAGGAATTCGAAAGGCTCTCTCACTAACGGTCTAAGCGACACTAACCAAAACAAAGCCTATATGGGTAGAGGTTACACTTCTACACTACTGGCCATTAAAATTGCTACACCACGAAGATTACGTGCTACAGACGCGAAATTTAACCGACAGGAAGATGATGCTGTGATACGCAAATGATTAGCTTTTCAGAGCATTCACACAAGGTTGGCGCCGGTGGCGACACCTACAACGTGCTGACTTGCGGAAAGTTTCCAACCGATTTCTCATACACAAGCAAAAGTTGACCGGCGTTGCCTGGTGAAACGTCGTTGTGATGCCTCGTGTAAGGAGGAGAAATACGTACCATCACGTTTCCAACTTTTATAAAGGTCGGATTGTAGCATATCGCGATTGCGTTTTATCGTATCGCGACATTGCTGCTATCGTTAGTCGAGATCCAATGACTGTTAGCAGAATACAGAATCGGTGGGTTCAGGAGGGTAACACGGAACGCCGTGTTGGATCCCAACGGCCTCGTATCACTAGCAGTCGAGATGACAGGCATCTTATCCGGATGTCTGTGACGGATCGTGCAGCCACGTCTCTATCCCTGAGTCAGCAGATGGGGACGTCCGCAAGACAACAACCATCTGCACGAACAGTTCGACGTCGTTTACAGCATCATGGACTATCAGCTCGGAGACCACGGCTGCGGTTACCCTTGACGCTGCATCACAGCCAGGAGCGCCTGCGATGGTGTACCCAACGACTAACCTGGGTGCACGAATGGCAAAACGTCATTTTTACGGATGAATCCAGGTTCTGTTTACAGCATCATGATGGTCGCATCCTTGTTTGGCGACATCGCGGTGAACGCACATTGGAGGCGTCTGTTCGTCATTGCCGTACTAGCGTATCACCCGGCGTGATGGTATGGGGTGCCATTGGTTACACGTCTCGGTCACCTCTTGTTCGCACTGACGGCACTTCGAACAGTGGACGTTACATTTCAGATGTGTTACGATCCGTGGCTCTACCCTTCATTCGATCCCTGCGAAACCCTACATTTCAGCAGGATAATGCACGACCGCATATTGCAGGTCGTGTACGGGCCTTTCTGCATACAGAAAATGTTCGACTGCTGCCCTGGGCAGCACATTCTCCAGATCTGAAAACGTCTGGTCAATGGTGACCGAGCAACTGGCCCGTCGCAAAACGCCAGGCACTACTCTTGATGATATGTGGTATCGTATTGAAGCTGTATGGACAGCTGTACCTGTACACGCCATCCAAGCTCTGTTTGGCTCAATGCCCAGGCGTATCAAGGCCGTTATTATGGCCAGAGGTGGTTGTTCTGATTTCTCAGGATCTACGCACTCAAATTGCTTGAAAATGTAATCACATGTCAGTTCTAGTATAATATATTTGTCCAATGAATACCCGTTTATCATCTGCATTTCTTCTTGGTGTAGGAATTTTAGTGGCCAGTAGCGTATTAATTGGATCGTTTTACCGACCCCCCTTCCCCCCCCCCCCCTCACCCGGTCAGAAGATATAGTTATTGAACAGTTTAAAGATAACTTGAGTCCCATTTCAAATAGGTACCCCACTCATACAGTTATAGACGATGGTGACTTCAATCTACCCTCGATATGCTGGAAAAATTATACGTTTAAAGCCGGCGGCAGGCATAACACGTCATCCGAAATTGTAATGAATGATTTCTCAGAAAATTATTTTGAACAATTATTTCATGAGCTCACGCGAAGTGTAAATGGTTGCGAAAGCATACTTGACCTCTTAGCAACAAATCATCCTGGACAAATTGTGAGAATCGTGACGAATACACGGAGTAGCGACCACAAAGCAGTTGTTACTAGGCTGAATGCTGTAACACCTGCAACCGTCAAAACGAAACGCAAAGTATATTTGTTTAAATAATCTGCTAAAATGTTCTTAACGTCGTTTTAAGAGACAGTCTTCATTCCTTCCGATCTGATCACGTAAGTATAGAAGACGTGGATTGGTTTCCAAGAGATAGTATCGACAGTAATTGAGAGATATACACCACATAAATTAACAAGTGATGGTACTGATCCCCCATGGTACACAAAACGGGTCAGATCACTGTTGCAGAAGCAGCGAAAAAATCATGACAAATTTAAAAGGACGCAAAATCCTCAAGACTGGCAAAATTTTATAGAAGTTCGAAATACAGTGCGTACTTAAATGCGAAATGCTTTAATAATTTCCATAACGAAACTCTGCCTCAAAATGTGGTAGAAAACCCAAAGAGATTCTGGTCATATATAAAGCACACGAGTGGCGAGACGCAATCAGTACCTCCACTGCGCGATACCAACGGTGAAGTCACTGACGACAGTGCCACGAAAGCAGAGTTATTAACAAGATTTTCCGAAACTCCTTCACCAAAGAAGACGAAGTAAATATTCCTGAATTCCAATCAACAACTACTGCCAAGGTGAGAAACACAGAAGTAGATATCCTCGGTGTCGCAAAGCAGCTTAAACCACTTAATAAAGGCAAGGCTTCCGGTCCAGATTGTATACCAGTCAGGTTGCTTTGAGTATGTTGACACAATAGCTTCATATTAGCAATTATATACAACCGCTCGCTCAAGTCACACCTATACCAAAAAAGGGTAGTAGGAATAGTCCGTCCCCTCAGGGGCTCAGCGTTCATTTGCTGAGTACGGGCTTGGCGACCCCGGGGTCCTGAGCTGGGGACTGGTCAGCGCCGCCGGTCTCCTGTCACCGTAACCCCCAGACATGGTTCAGCGACCACCGCATGGCGCGGCGGTGGAATGTTGTGTGCTGCGGGGAATGGTAATCTTGGCTTGACCGCCTGGATTGCGAGGAAGGTAAACCTCTATAAAAAAAACCCTGAATCTTACGGTGTGCTGCACGCCTATAAGATGCATGGCTGTTGAGGTGGAACAGTCGTTAGCGGGCAACCTCTGGGGAACCTGCCGCACCCCAGTTGTATAAGGCTTACCTAGGCACGCGGGGCTCTGTCTAGGTGGACTCCTAGTTCGCTAGCTGCTCGTGGGATCGAGATGGAACCCTCGAACTTTTCTTCTCCTCCTCCCAGCAGAAAGGGTGGGCCGCTGGTGGGTTCTAACACAAAATCTAACAAGAGGGCTCGTGTAGCCAGCCCTCCTGATTCAGGTAGTAGTAACAGAACGCATGCTGCTTCGCAGAAAGTGTTTCATAATTAAAAGAAAAGATGGGAGTTTTGGAAAATTTTCGCCATTTTATATACAGAAGGGCTTAGAAGGTATTGCTGGCACATTAAAATCTGTAAAGCGCTTGCGAAATGGCACCTTGTTGGTTGAAACATCTAGCTTCCAACAAGTTCAGAACCTTCAGAAGGCACATTTTCTTGGGGAGTTTGCGATAGAGACTGAATTTCACACCACCTTGAACTACAGCAAGGGTGTTGTGACTTGCAGAGATCTCGTTGACATTCCCCAAGATGAACTGAAGGCTGAATGGTCCCGGGAAGGAATTCTCGACGTGCAACACATTATGAAACGGGTGTATGGTGCTCTCATAAAGACTGACTCATTTATCCTTACATTTAACAGCACCAAATTGCCAGAGCATGTGAAGGCAGGTTTCCTACGTCTCAGTGTACGGCCTTATACCCCAACCCCACGCGGTGTTTTAAATGCCAACACTTCGGATACACTACTCTCGGTTGTAGAGGGGACGCCACTTGTGGGAATTGTGGTAAAGCGGCCCATGAGGGAGTTGGTTGCTCCTCTCCTCCCAAGTGTGTCAACTGCTCTGGGGATCACCCTGTGTGGAGTAGGGAATGCAGAGTTTTCCTTGAGGAACGGAAGATCCAGGAACTAAAAACTACAAAACGTATCCCGTATGGTGAGGCGAAGAAAATTTACAAGTCCATGCAGCCGCCCACGTTCGCTGCCTCCTTTTCTTCCGTTCTGAAACAGCCAGTCTTGAAAACCGATGCCGCTACACAAACGGAGGTTGCTACTGTCAGCACTAGCACCTGCATTTGTCAGTGTACGTGTGCTGCTGCCGTCCCTGTGAAGCCTGCTGCTCCCACCCGGCCTTCTGACCAGGCCGTGGTAGCTGACATCATGGAACTACTTCCTGCCCCTTCCCGGGTCCAGTCTTGTGCACCGCCCAGCGCTGCTACACCCCCTACTGCTTCTGAGGTTTTGGCTCCAATGCCACCTCAGGCCAGAACATCGAAGCCAAAGACAAAGGTGAAGACTCGCCCACTAAAGGAGGCTGCACTTATACAGCCTCCTGAAGTGGATGTCATCCTCTCTGACGTCTCTCCCGACTCCACTTCTGAGGCGATGGAGGTTGTTGTCAGACAGGGGCAATCATCTCGCCCCAAAACTGAGCCTCCACCTGTTGTGGGCTCTCCTCCCCGACAGAAAGTGAGAATGAAGGTACTCCCACCCTGATAGATGGCTCCCATTATACAGTGGAACATGAATGGATTCCGGGCACATGTGGAGGAACTGAACCTCCTAGCACGGCAACGCTCCCTGTGCTTGTGTTTACAGGAAACGCATTTAAAACCATCTGATGATCCTGTACTCAGGGGCTATACGTTATATCGCCGAGATGACCTGACTGGAGAAAGGGCCAGTCGCCGTGTTTGTCAATAATGACCACCACTCCTCTGCTCTCCCCCTGGATACTGACCTGCAAGCAGTTCCAGTTGAAGTTCATTCACCTCGGAGGCTTACAGTTTGCTCCCTTTATTTACCCCCTCTGGATTCAATGACCTTAGACGCTGTCACAGATCTTATCGACCAACTCCCCCGCCCATTTCTCCTCCTGGGAGACTTCAATGCCCATCATGTCCTGTGGGGTTCCACTTCTCTTTGCGCTCGAGGTCGAATTTTGGAGAGCCTCCTAACATCTCAAGAGTTGTGCATCCTCAACACAGGTACTCAGACTCATTTCTCTACTGCTACAGGGTCATTCTCAGCCATTAACCTATCTTTCTGCTGTCCAACCCTCACCGACTCTGTTCACTGGGAGGTCATTGACGACCTTCATTCCAGCGATCACTCCCTATCCGCATTCATCTCCTGGATGGCGTATTGCTGGAGCAGCGGCCACCATCGTGGATGATTGGCAGGACTAACTGGCCACTGTTCACTCGGTTGGCTGTCTTTGACCGCCACAATAACGTACAGGAATGGGTGGATCACATCACGCTTGTGGTCCACCATGCTGCTGACCTGTCCATACCACAGTCTTATGGCACTCTTAAGCGGCGCCTTGTGCCTTGGTGGACAGGAGAGTGCCGTTCAGCCATCCAGGACAGGCGCGTGGCTGTTCGCCGATTTAAATGCCGCCCAATCTTACCGCCTTTCGAATCGCGAGAGCCAGGGCACGCCGTGTCATTAAAGAGAGCAAGAAAAGGTCATGGCGCCGGCCGCTGTGGTCTAGCGGTTCTAGGCGCGCAGTCCGGAACTGCACGACTGCTACGGTCGCAGGTTAGAATCCTGCCTCGTTAGGTTTAAGTAGTTCTAAGTTCTAGGGGACTGATGACCATAGATGTTAAGTCCCATAGTGCCCAGAGCCATTTGAACCAACCAAAAGGTCATGGCAGGAGTTCCTGGACTCCATCAACCGTTCCACTTGTTCCACAAGAGTATGGGAAGCCATCCGGAGGATTTCCGGTAAACGCAGCCGTTTACCAATAGCTGCAGTCCTGAACCAGGGATACTTCCAAACGACACCCAGAGCCATTGCTCAGACGCTGGCAGAGCATTTTGCACAAAGTACTGCCACTGCAACCCAGGATGCAGCGTTTCGTCGCTACCGTGCGACTGTCGAAAGAGCGACCTTCGACTTCCGGTCGAACAGTTCTGAGGCCTACAATTCCCCTTTCTCCATGTGGGAACTTGAATCGGCACTTACTGAGACTTCTGACGCTGCACCAGGTTACGACCGCATCCGGTGCTCCATGCTTCGACATCTGCCAGCGGCGTCAAAGGAAATCCTCCTCGAATGTTTTAATCTCATATGGCAGACAGGAGTGTTCCCCACCTCGTGGAGGGAGGCAATCCTCATCCCTCTCCTCAAACCAGGAAAGGACCGCACATGTCCCGGTAGTTATCGTAGTATCGCCTTGACAAGCTGTGTCGGAAAGACCCTGGAACGGATGGTTAACCGTCGTCTGGTCTGGCTGCTAGAGACCAGACAGCTCCTTAGCCGCTTTAGTGTGGATTCCGAAAATTTCGGTCCACGGTCGACAACCTGACCCTCCTAGAGGCGGCTATTCAGCAGGCTTTCCTCCGTCACCATCACTGTATCGGTATCTTCTTTGATATCAGTAAGGCATATGATACTACTAGGAGACACTGTATTCTTGCACAACTGCATCAAGGGACTTTCGTGGCCGCCTCCCCATTTTCATTCGGTCTTTCCTGTCTCAGCGGTTTTTTCGGACCCGCGTTGGTAACACACTGTCTGATCGCTTTGCGCAAGGGAACGGTGTCCCCCAGGGCAGTGTTTTAAGCGTTACCCTCTTTGCCATAGCCATCAACAGTATAACGCCTACAGTGAGGAGTCCAGTACAGTGCTCCTTGTTTGTGGACGACTTTGCCGTTTTCTGTTCCTCCTCCAGTGTTGCAACCGTGAGCCGTCAGTTGCAGCTAACAGTGCGGCGGTTAGAGGAGTGGGCTGCAAAGACGGGTTTTCGGTTTTCTGCCTATAAGTGTGTTTGTGTTCATTTTAATCGTTCTCGTCGTCTTTTAACTTTGCCTGCCTTGTCGTATGGGGGATACTGTCCTACATTTTAGAGACACAGTGCGGTTTCTGGGCCTAATATTTGACTCCATTCTGTTATGGCTGCCACACCTACATGACTTGAAAGCCAGAACGCTGAAGGCACTGAACATCCTCAAGTGCCTCAGCCACAGGTCTTGGGGAGCGGACAGGGCGCCTCTCCTTCAGTTTTATGGAGCTTTTGTGCGTTCCCGGCTGGACTACGGGTGCGCAGTGTATGGGTCAGCGAGGCCGTCTTATTTGCGGATCCTTGACGCTGTCCACCATGCTGGGATTCGACTGGCCACGGGTGCTTATCGGACCATTCCCGTACCCAGCCTCTGTGCTGAGGCTGGTGAACCGCCACTTACCATCCGGCGGCAGCTCCTGCTGGTGCGCCAGGCTTGTAAGTTTCTTGCAGGTCCAACCTCGCCTGCTCACCATCTTGTTGCCCATCCACCTCTGGACCGCCTTTTTCCCGCCGTCCCCGGGCTACGATGCCGTCGGGATCCGTGTGCAACGTGTGCTAGAGTCCCTCGGTGTGGAGTCTGTACAACCCCAAATCCTGGGTTTTAACCGCCTGCCACCCTGGTTACTGAAGAGGCCCGGAGTGATTTTAGATTTATTGCAGTACAAGAGAGATTGCACTCCTGCCACCGTTTTTAATGCAGCATTTTCTGCCATTTTATCTGAGCACCACGACCATGTAGCTGTTTTTACGGATGGGTCGAAACAAGGGGATTCTGTTGGTTGCTCAGTTGTTTTTTCATATCATGTCCTGAAGGTCCGACTGCCTCAGACTTTTACCGTCTTTGATGCAGAATTGTCTGCGATCTTGCGGGCACTGGAGCACACGAGACATTCTTCCTCTCTTAAATTTCTTGTCTGTTCCGATTCACTCAGTGCCCTTCACTCATTGCAACGTTTGTATACGGCAGACAAAATTGTCCAGACCATCCAGGATGCCCTCCTCCGACTACAGCGACTGGGGAAGGTTGTAGCTTTCTGCTGGGTTCCGGGGCATGTCGGCATTGCTGGAAATGAAAGGGCAGATCTCGCAGCCAAGGAGGCGTGTCTCGCCCACAAGTATCTGTGTGCTATCCCCTTGCACGCACTCACCTCGCTGTTGAGCTCCCGAGTCATGTGTCGGTGGGAGGACGAGTGGCTGGAAGTGACTGACAATAAGCTCCGTCTAGTCAAGCCCACAACGCGTGTGTGGTGTACTTCCTTTCAGCCCCATCGACGGGACGAGGTTCTCCTCACGCGCCTTCGGATAGGCCACAGCCCTATGACGCACGGCTTCCTGCTCCGGCGGGAGGACCCTCCAATGTGTGGTGCTTGCGGCGTCCAGGTCACTGTGCGCCACGTTTTATTGGATTGCGTTTTATTTTCTGACCAGCGGGCCGCGGCTGACTTGCCAGCGGACCTGCCATCTCTTTTAGGCAACACTGGACGAATGTGGTTAAAGTTTTAAAGTTCTGTGCCCTGTCAAATGTTTTTACAAAGATTTTAGGGAGAGGATTTTAATTTGCTCACTGTGTGACAAGCTCGCCCATATTTTATGTAAGTGGCCAGCCAATAACAATTTCCTGTGACATTCTTGTTGCTATGTTTCCCCTTTTCTTAGGTTTTACTTTCTTATGTAGCATTTTCCTTCTTTTCCTGCTTTCTTTGAGTGTGTGCTTTAGTTTTCTTAGGTCTGTCCACATTCGTTCCTTTTAATGTGTGTCAGGGCGCTGATGACCTCGATGTTGAGCGCCCATAAGCCCCAACACACCATCACCACCAGCAGAAATAGTCCGCTGAATTACAGGCCCATATCACTAATGTCGACTTGCAGTAGGGTTTTGGAACACATACTGTATTCGAAGATTATGAAGTACCTCGAAGAAAAAGATTTATTGACACATGGTCAGCACGGATTCAGAAAATATCATTCTTGCGAAACACAACTGGCTCTTTATAGTCATGAAGTAATGAGTGCTATCTTCAGGGGATGTCAAATTGATTCCATATTTTTAGGTTTCCAGAAGGCTTTCGACACCGTCTCTCACAAGCGTCTTCTAACCAAACTGCGTGCGTATGAAATATTGCCTCAGTTGTGCTACTGGATTCGTGATTTCCATTCAAAAAGGTCATAGTTCGTAGTAATAGACAGAAAGTCATCGAGTAAGACAGAAGTAATATCCCCCTTTCCCCAAGGAAGTGTTACAGGCCCTCTATTGTTCCTGACCTATATTAACGATATAGGAAACCATGTTAGTAGCAGTCTTTGATCGTTTGCAGATTCTGCTGTTATTTACCGTCTTGTAAAGTCATCAGATGACCAAAGCGAATTGCAAAATGATTTAAATAAGATATCTGTATGGTGCGAAAAGTCGCAATTGACCCCGGATAAAGAAAAGTGTGAAATTATTCACATGAGTGCTAAAATAAATCCACTAAATTTCTATTACGCGATAAGGCACACAAATCTGAAGGCTGTAAATTCAACTAGGGATAGAATTACGAATAACCTAAGTTGGAATGATCAAATACATAATGTTATGGGTAGAGCAAACCTAAGACTGCGATTCATTGGCAGAACACTTGCAAGGTGCTACTAAAGAGACTGCTTACGCCACGCTTGTCCGCCCCATTCTGGAGTATTGCTGTGCGGTGTGGGATCTGCATCAGGTGGGACTGACGGATGACATCGAAAAAGTTCAAAGAACTGCGGCTCGTTTTGTACTATGGCGAAATAGGAGAGATAGCGCCATAGACATTCGTGAATTGGAGTGGCAATCATTAAAATAAAGGAGTTTTTCATTGCGAAGGGGTCTTCTCATGAAATTTCAATTAGTTTTCTCCTCCGATTGCGAGAACATTCAGTTGGTACACACCTACATAGGGAGAAATGATCATCAGGATAAAGTAAGAGAAACCAGGGCCCGCACAGAAAAATTTAAGTGCTCCTTTTTTCCCGCGTGCCGTTCAAGAGTGGAACGCAAGAGAGACAGCTTGAAGGCGGTTCACTGAACCTTCTGCCAGGCACTTCGTGAATAGCAGAGTAATCACGTAGATGCAGATACAGAACATTACATTGAACGATTCGATGCAGAAATCCTTGCCATTCAAGACAGATTCGAGTCGTTTCGGAATGGATAAATCAGATACTTCCTGAATTACGGGGGAATATTATACCATTCTTCTTGGGAAATGGTGACAAGCTCAGGTAACAATGGTTAATGGAGTACACACAATTGATCAACTATAAATAGGACGTTCATATTCATAGGACGTGTAAATTAGTACGTTCTGCAGAAATAAACATTTGAACGATGTCGGCCTCCTGTTTCGTTGTTATGTGCAGCACCAGCTGCTGGTGAAATACGACTTTATCTCTCGTTGTCACTATAAAGTGATGGTAAAGGACCAGTGCGACCCGAGCAGGCACGCACGGTGCCTGGCACACGTATTTGCGAACCGTATCGTCAAATCAGTAAAGTTGAAAGAGGCCTCATTATTAGCATGAGAGAATGTACTGCATCCATACGCGAAATTGCTGCTCGTATGGGACGAAGTGTTTCGGCAGTGCAACGGGTGTATGTGGAGGGCCGCAGAGCACGACAAGATGAGTCAGATGGCGTCACCGAGACGACCCGTCGAGGAGATGGACACCCCATCCGAATGGCATCGCAGTGCAGATATGCGCCCCCCTCGGCTCTGGCGTAACATTGGAACAGTGTAACACACGTTACATTGTCAGAGGTTGACAGTCGGTCGCCGTTTATTACGCCACGATTTACATGCACTTCGTCCACTTCTCCGCCTACCTACATGCTGGTCGGCAATTGTGTACGGAGCGACGTCACTCGGGACAAGAATGGCATCAGATAGTGTGTTAGGAGGACTCCAGGTTCTGTGTGTTTGAAAACGATGGCCGCATTTTGGTTCGCGACAGACAGGGGAGTGGCATCACAGTGGCTGTATTCGCACAATATGTACAGCGTCAACTCAAGATCTTATGGAGTGGGGTGCTACTGGGTACAGCCACAAACCACAGCTGGTTTCGTGTCCAGGGAACAATGGCCAGTGTGGCCCGCGTAAATGACATCCCGTGGCCCGTGGCCAAACCTTTCCTGCACAACATCCTAGGCGTTATTTTCCAACAAGATAGTGCACCACCAGATGTTGCTTCACAAACACGTGCGTACTTGGTGTCGCAGGATGTCAGCTTTTTGCCCTGGCACGCCAGTTGACCAGACACGTCACAGTATCGAAAATGTGTGGGGTATGGTGAAACGACGCGTGCAGCGCTGAGACGCAACGCCAGACACCACAGATGAAGTTCAGGACCAGTGGCGGACCCTGTGCGTGCTAGGCGAAGGACACATCCTGAACCGAGGTGACTCGAGTGCGAATAATTTCTGCAGAACGTACTAATATACATGCCCTGTCGATAGCAACGTCCTATCTAGTCGTTCAAGGTGTTCTGTTTTTTCTGAACACGAGTGTGTATAGCAATCGTGCACCTTTCTCTGGAAAGTAGAGCACAAAGGCTAAATAACACGCGGTCTGCATCTCAGCCTTTGGATGGTGTATGCCAGACGTAAACTAAAGATCGTAGACAGTGTGAAAAATCTGCAGGTTGTTATGGCCGAGCGGTTCTAGGCGCTTCAGTCTGGTACCGCGCGACCGCTACGTCGCAGGTTCGAATCCTGCCTCCGGCATGGATGTGTGTGATGTCCTTCGGTTAGTTAGGTTTAAGTAGTTCTAAGTTCTAGGGGACTGATGACCTCAGATATTAAGTCCCATAGTGGTCAGAGCCATTGGAACCATTTTTAGTGTGAAAAATCTCTCATCTCATCAAATGACTTCCCAGCTTTCCTCCACTGACCGGGATTTATGGGTTCGGCACCAGTTGTCCTGTTCGGGCATCTGCATCACCGATAAGTGGCTTTGGAATTAGAGCTCACACGTCTTTTGCCGGCTTATGGAGCACCCTCGGTGTTCTGGTGCTGACAGGGCTTGCGAGTGCAACATCCAGTTCTCCAGTTACTTTTGGAGCTAGAATGTTACTTATAATCCGTCTTGACTGCAAAAATGTTTATTGCCATGACCGGTTTCGGTTCCTCTAGAAGCATCTTCAGATCTGCAGTTTCGGGGCAACCGAAATTGCAGATTTGAAGATGATTCTAGAGCAACTGAAACCGGTGAAGTGAATAAACATTTTTTCAATCAAGACGGATTATAGTTGACATTGAATAACCGGTGATTCCGGCATCCCTTTGGACATTGTCTGTTTCTGCAAACTTTTAAGGCTGTCGTTCTCTGTTGTTGGTCATATTCCCCTTCAGTGGTCGTCTGTCACAAACGGTCCACTGTAACTTAGTGGAGAGCTCACCGGCGTGTCATGGCGGGCGGCCGGGTTCGATTCCCTGCTGTGCTACTGGGTACAGCCACAAACCACAGCTGGTTTCGTGTCCAGGGAACAATGGCCAGTGTGGCCCGCGTAAATCCTCATCGACGCGCAAGTCACCGAAGTGGCGTCATCTTAAAAGACTTGCACCAGGCGGAGAGGCCTACCCGACGGGAGGCCCTCGTCACACTTCAACACACAGGTTCGTCTGCGTTGTGACTTTTCGGATGATTTTTCCCGTATCTCCAAATACCGTGCAAAGCTTCGATGTGATGCCTCTTGAAACATCTAGTACTTCGGCTACTGCGTCTACCACACGACCACCAACAGTTTGCCCAACCTGGAGTATATTTACTTCCAACACAATGCACTCACAAGTGCACAGAACGCTGTTGTGTCCATTATTGAACAAGTTCATCATCCCGCTTTACGTAAACTGACCCTTGTATTCCAGTAAATTAAACAGGTGCTGCCCCTGGTCAGACTGCGCAGCGCGTCCTGCAGGCTCGGCGGTTGTGTTCCAGAATGCATTTCTCGGGATGTTTCCAACTCCTGTATGAGTAACTACTCGGAGACGTTTGAAGTGGAACGACCAACAAAAGAAACTATAGGAAAATCAGTCGCCAGACTGAGATTCGTGGGGAGATTCGTGGGGAGATTCTGGGGGAAATGTAATTCACCCACCAAAAAACTTGCTTTAAAATACTTAATAGTCCGATTACGGAGTATTACTCATCAGTCCGGAACATACTACAGATATTTTATCGTCTAGTATATTTTCACATTACTGAAATGCAGTGACTATCATGTAGGGGATGAACACTCCTCTTTTATGTTTTTGTGTTATGAGTTTTACTAATTATAATTTCCTTTTCAGGAATCAAAGCCAACAAAATGTCTGAGCTTTTCCTACAAGATGCACGACAAGGAAACGCTTTTCTCGTTCAAAGGAGGATCGTTTTGACATTAGTAAATCTCCATGTTCAGGAAGACTTAAGGGTTTAAGGGGGTTTAAGCGCATTAATCCACAACGATCCACGACGGTGTACACGAGACCTGACAAATGTGATGAACTGTGATCGTTCCACCATCGTGCAACTTTTGCACGGAACGGGGAAGGTTCCAAAATCGGGTGTGCGGCTACTGAATGCTCTAAGCCAAAATCAAAGTAATCAGTGGATGACCGTATGTGAATCTCTACTTGCTTGCTATGAATGCGCTCGTGATCAACACCTACCATTCCTATCTTGCATGGTTACTGGTGATGAGAAACGGTGTTTTTATGCTAGGATAAGGAAAAGAAAGGAACGGCTGAGCCCAAAAGAAGCAGCAACTGTCTGCACGAAGACCAGCTGGCGTCCACAGAAGATAATGTCACGTGTCTGGCGGGACAGCGCCGGCGTGCTGTGCTGAGAGATGCTGCCTCCAGGTGTGACGTCACTCCACGATAGCGGCTGCACGCATTATGCTGCTCTCACGAGTAACACCGCACCGCACACGTCATACCGCACCCATGTTGTTCACTTGACCTTGCACCCTCAGATTTTGACCTTTTCCCGTCTCTCTCAATTATCAAGGAACTTCCTTTCCGGTTGAAAATGCACTCCAGCCATGGCCCGAAGAGTTTTTCGCCTCAAAACACGTGATTTCTACACTCGGAAAATCGAAACGTTATCCCATCGTTGGAAGACTGTTGTAAATAGTGAAGGAGATTGTATTATTGATAACTAAAATCTCCATTATGTGTATTTCTTGTTTTTGTTAAACTTAAACGAATACGTTACGAACTTATGCAATAAACAACATACAATCGGATAGTCAAATTTGTAAACCATTTTCTGAAATAAATAAAATTGATTATGTAAAGAGTTCATAAAATGTTTCTATGCATCAGTTACTAATTGAGTGTGCCACTAAGGTACAGTTCCGAATGTTTTCCCCATGTTGTGGGAATAGCATTCGGAGCATAAACTTGCTGGCCCACTCAGGAAAAACCTTGTCGTCACATCCCACGCACTGCCAGACCACCATGATGAAATAAGAACAATCAGGGCTCGCAAGAAAACATTTACGTCTTAACCTTTCCCACGTGCTATTTTAGAGTGGAGCAGTCAAGAAATACTAAGATAGTGTTTCTATGAACCGCCTGCCAAGTACTGAACTGTGAACTGTGGAGCTGTCATGTAGACGAAGATGGCGGTGTTTCATAGCGAGTGCGAAACGAAACTTGCCTGTAGCTTGTAACCATACTTCATGTTAACTTTCCAGCTTCAACTTAAGGTGAAAATCGGGTTACGTCGTCGTCGTAGCAGCCACATTAGGAACAGCGTTAGGCCTGTAAGACCTGTGATACTGGAACTTCGCGCTATTGAACATAGAACAGCATTAGTTCATCGCTTAACTGCTATGGGTTTGAGCAAACGAGGAAAATACACTCATTTCTGTTGTATGTGCGACGTGTGTTGTGTTGGTGAAACCTGCATCGTGACTTTGCATTTTTGCTCACAAATTAATGAGTAGTGCAGGTGACATCGCGCCGTCTGTAGTTCCTACTTTCCAGAGTTTATAAGAGGGTGGTACCCCGAAGTGATCATTGATCTTTGATTATTATTATTATTATTATTATTATTATTATAAGTACCCTTGCATAAAGTGTATTGTTCGTTTGCAGACAATTATAGCAGTGAAGTGGAAGTAGTAACGTCTAATAAACAGACCTTATTTGAAAAATCATCACTGTTACAGAAAAAGTCATTGATTAACGTTGTTACTAATTGTAAACTTCGTGACTGATGTAGGTAATTCAAATTTTTAGATAACATTGTAAGAAACTTTCGGACAAACATAGGCTACATAGTTTGAATACTTAAGATATACAAATTCTGTGTATTTTAGCAAGCGTACCATTCTACTGAAACTCCTGCAACTCTTTAACAGAAAAGACTCCACACAAATGCCGCCCGTTTCCACTTGACCTAGAACAGATATTTGCCACTGTCGCCTAGCACAAGACTACAGCTTAGAGATGACTAGTACCGAAGCACAGCCACGCGTCAGAGGGCGTTTAACTTTATAAACTTTGCTACACCAGTTCTCACTAACAACACAAGCTCTTCCAGATCTGCGCTGCTGTCTCAGTCGCTGCGCTCTGACGTAACGATCTTCGAGGAGCGGCGGCGTGTCGAACCTCGAGAGGGCGTGTCCTCTAGGCGGCCCTCTCCTGGCTGCGTCTGCAGCGACGGTCTTCAGCTTGTGTCGCCGTCAAGTACCAGCTGTACGCTGGAACCTCACTCCAGAAATATGTAAAGGGGAAATGTTATCAAGGCTCTCGAAAATTTCTTGATACATTTCCTTAAAATTTTTACTCTATGCTATGTATTCGGACAGACAGAAGCTGTAAATATTTTAATCCATAAAACATGTAAAGGACAAACATTCTTGGCAGACAATAAGGTCTACACCGATTTACTTCGGATTTTTAGATGACAGTCTAGTAAACATTGAGATCGCATACACTATCTTTTTCAAATAACTATGTACAGGTTTTCTGTTAAAATCGACGGCGTGAAAGAAAGTACTCTGAGGTGGAAGCGTATGATTTCATCTTCTTCCTTACGATTGGTTTTAATGGAAAATAATGTTGCATTTATGGTATATCGGCTTATGACTAGAATACTACTAGAGAATCGTCCAACACAGACAGACAGAGAGAGAGACAGAGAGAGAGAGAGAGAGAGAGAGAGAGAGAGAGCAGTTGCAGGTCTACCAATTTTGTGACCGGCAGGTACCGGACTGCTTTTGCCTATCATGGAGGCGGCGGCAGTGGTGGTGGTGGGCATGAGAGTGTGACGCATCCGACCTATTTTGTTGTTTGGCCATGAAAAACAAACCGAGTGAGGTGGCGCAGTGGTTAGCACGCTGGACTCGCTTTCGGGAGGATGATGGTTCAAACCCACGTCCGGCCATCAAGATTTAGGTTTTCAGTGATTTCTCTAAATCTTCTGCAGGAAAATGCTGGGATGGTTCCTATGAAAGGGCTCCGCCGATTTCCTTCACCATCTTCGACACAATTCGAGCTCGTGCTCCGTCTCTAATGACCTCAATGTCGACGGGAAGTTAACCCAATCTTCTTTCCTTCCTTCCTTAAAAGGAAATAAGTTACCATTATGCAGAGTTTTAGTTTGTTATTCGTGAAGTTACAAACAAAATATCTCAAACGTAAATGAAGTGTAAAGTTCACTTTCCTCCAAAATCTTCATTGTACGTCCCTTAGCTATTTTGTGCAGAATTTTTAAGGCATTTTCAATTTTTTCTGTTAATGTTCTTCGCTTTTTGCATGAAAGTAAGTTGTGAATTGGTTGAATTCGCAGTGTCTTTTTTTTTAAATCTAATTCCGAAATTCCTGCCTGTTATCCGATATAAAGTTTATTGCAATCGTCATAAGAAAGTTTTCAGACGGCTACGGCGGAAAATGTGGAGATACTCCTTTTTGCTGACGGTATTTTGCCCCTTCAAGTTATTAATTTTGTTTTTGATTTCACAAACAACTTGTTGATCTTTCCATATATTTGGCGTATGTATGGTGTTATAACATAGAGAAGTTTATTTGTAATTTTCTCTGTTCAATGTTACTCCTCTACATATGCCATCCGTTTCTGGTATTGTATGTTATTCATACGTATTCTGGGGCTGAATACATTTCTTTGCGCTATGTATTGTAGCACTTCTATTTCATTTTGTATCCCATTGTTAACAAAGGTAAATTTAAAATTCCGTTAATCATTGATTTGAAATATGCGTATTTATGCGAATTTGGGTGACAATTTTTATTTATGATAATGTGGGTCATAGTAGCTTTTCTATATATTTGTAATAGGTGGTGACTATTGTAACTTATTTTCAGGTCTAAAAAGTTTCTAGATTACGTTTTTCATAGATGTCATAAAAAGAAGCCTCCTACATAACAGAAATGTTATTGAAACTTGCGAATTAATAAATCTATTGCAACGTACATCATCTGAAAACTGTTCTGAACTTGAGCAAAATTTACACAGTCAGATCGAGTAGCTATGGTAAATTGTATCACATGCACCATAGCAGTCGTGTTTCTGATTAGTTTGGTAGACAAACTCAATTCAAACTGTCCATTTCTAATTATCGATTACACAGATATCTCGATACACTACTACCAGTACACGGAGGTGACAAAGACATAAAAAACAGCCATCGGCAAGCAAACAAATTGCACCCTAACACAGTTTACTGTAGGAATGGACAAAAACAAATCAATAAACCAAAAATAAGCAACAAGTGCCACTACCAATTCGAAATACATATAAAAGCTACTACGACTGCCATCATAAATAAAATTCTTATAAAAAGGATTTTTGCAAAACTATGAATATTTCAATTCAACGATTAATAGAATTTTAAATTTAACTATCGATAATACTGCGATTCAACATGAGATGAAAACGCTACAATAGAAAGCCAACGAAATGATTTCAACTCCAAAATAGTCTTAAAATTGTAGGAACATTAGCATGAAGTGCTGCATCTACGAATTGTTATAAACTGGTGTAGCCTGGAAACGCGTTTACGCAGAATACGCGCTTTGGTGTTACTGAAGAGATTGTGGAGCAATATTAGGACCCAAAGTGAGACAAATGCATTCAGCGGAATATAAGTGAGAAATGTTCCAAGGGAGCAGCTCCTTGACACCTGTACCGTGGGACAGAGAGAAGCTGGCGGCGGCTCCACTGTGCCCTGGGGAACATTCACGAGGGCGCCCTGGGTCCAGTGGAGCCCGGTCAAGGCACCGCGACGGCCAGTGGTTTCAAACCACCCACACCTCTTCATGACGATCGTGCTTCCCGACGACAGTGGCAAGTTTAGCAGGATAACGCCCCGTGTGACATGGCCGAGTGTGTGGTCGAGTGGTTCGAGGAACAGTGGAGAGTTCCAGCTGATGTGATGCCCCGCCATGTGCCAGATCCGAACCCGACTGAACACATCTGGGATGTAATTGAACGTGGCATCAGAGGTCATCGCCTCTTCCCTGGAATTAATGCGAATGTAGAGACTTGAGTGTGCAGATGTGGTGGCAGCTGTCTGCAGGGACCTGCCGAGCTCTTACTGCTTCCATGCCACCACACGCCTATGGTGTAGAATTGAATGTTAACCGTGCCAAAGGTGGCCATCGTGTTTGAAACAGGCAGGCGGATCAGGAAATTTGATAACAGGTTAATTACAAACCTGTCAATTAGTTCATCAGTTTCTTGGAAAGAAAGCATGTAGGCGACCACTTAGTACTTAACACATGCTGCGCGGGATTAGCCGAGCGGTCGGGCGCTGCAGTCTTGGACTGTGCGGCTGGTCCCGGCGGAGGTTCGAGTCCTCCCTCGGGCACGGGTCTGTGTGTTTGTCCTTAGGATAATTTAGGTTAAGTAGTGCGTAAGCTTAGGGACTGATATCCTTAGCATTTAAGTACCATACGATTTCACACACATTTGAACATTTTTGAAATTAACACATGACTACGCTATTGTCACATTTAAATGAAATTATCTCGTGTTACAAAACTGAAAATTTGACATCGTCTTTTGTTTGCATAATGTGTTCACCTGACTTCCATAACAAAAAGCTTCCCACGTGTCGAAAATTATATAACCGGGTCAAGAAAAGCAATTCCGTAAACTGTCTATGTAGTACATTAATAATTTGTAGCTGTAAACAAAAGGTAAACCTAGTGCAACTCTTCAAGAAGTCAGTGACACCAGTCTCGTGTGTGGACACTGAATAATTTGAGACGCTGAGCGAGTCGAACGAAATGTGAGAGCAACCATTCGTTCCGTGTGGGACGACGTAAGTGCTCGAGCCGAAGTGCCAACGCTAGAATAATAAATTTTGATCTTTAACGGAGGCCAGGCGCTATTAAATGTACTTAGCAATATTCTATTCTCCTTGCTTCATTAAAAGTGACAATGTGAATACATCTTTATTTCTGGTATCAACAATCCTGGTTATGTACTAAAACATATTTAGATGAAAAACTGACAGATCCCTGCCTGTGACGATGTTTCTAGACTAGCCTATTTAATATTCACAGACCATGCTATTCGCAATTAGTTATACATTTTACAGTGGTATAGAATTTAATGATCTGTCGGAACTGAAATGTCTTCCTCCCATTGATGAACTTATTCTGATTTTTATGGAGGACATTGATTTGCGAGGAATAGTTAATAAATTGTATAGAATATGTTACAACTGTAATTTTAAAATTATCTAGTCTATGTGATAATGTGCGAATATGGAAGGCACACAACGTAAAGTCAATAAGTTTAGTCGTTTCTGCGGAAAAAATCAGGAGATACCTTAAAAATAAAGAATTATAAATGCTCATAATTAAACTTTTCAGTTACTGTTGTTCTAAAAGCACTTTTGTATGGACGTGCACTGTGGATAGTATACAAGAAGAAAAAATAAATTTCCATAGGACGGATGCGGCATTACCAACAAATGCAACGAGGAGACGGACAAAACTAGAAAACGGAGCGTATGCAGTATAAGAGAAAAATTAGACGAGCATGTGAGTGGACTGAATGTCTGCAGGGAATGGGTCCTGAAAAATTCCGAGTAAGATTCAGAAGACCAAGGATAGGATGGGAACAGTAAAGGAGCGTAAATAGCCTAAAGCAGGATGTGAAGAAAAGAGAAAACACTAGACGAAGCATTTCTCTTAATATATGTTTTCCTGTTAGCCGATCTCGCTTCCCGTAATCTGTGATAAGCAGGAGGAAGTGGATGTGGAAATTTGTGGTAAGAGCCGGTGGGACCAACCTGTTGCGGTCGTTGGTCTCTAAGCTTACACACTACTTAATCTAACATAAACTAACTTACGCTAAGGGCAACACATACACCCTTGCCCGAGGGAGAACTCGAACTTCCGACAGGGGCAGGCGCGCGAACCGTGGCATGGCGGGCGAGACCGCGCGGCTGAAGTGGATGTTGGCTGGATTGTTGTACGGTAATTGGGGGGGGGGGGGATGTACATGGCTGAATAGCGCCGAGCCACGTCAGCCACACCGTGAAGGAAGCAGAGAGACTGGCGTGTAAATGATCCACGAAGGCTCAGCACTGCCATCCCATATTTTCAGGTCACTGGTGTAGCCCTCTGAAACATTATTCGAAAAATCTCCTCTGCAGACGTTAGTATTTCACGTTCAACTACACATATAATGATATCAATCAGATTAGTTTTGTAAACGAAACAGAAACATGTATTTCTGAACGATGTAGCACATTGGACGAATTTTTAAGGTCTATTACGTTTCATAATCAGATGGTCTCCACAGTTGTGAGAGGACCACTTTCCGACTTGGATACCTTACATTTCAGAATTAATGTATATAAGATAACGCTTTCGATAATTTTCATAACCCAAACGTCCATACCTGCACAACCAGACCATCGAGATCGTTGGAACCATGTCGTGTTACTAAGTATATGTACCGCCATGACTACAACACAAGCTATCGCTACATTTCCTTATCTTTAGAGCGAGATACACTGACGTAATGTCGGCAGAAATGCTCGACATTCAGTGTTGTTGGTGTAACAGATGAAGATGCAGATTAATACGAAGTTAATGCAAACACGTGACATCGAGGCATTAATTTTTCTCTTTATTGTTGTCGGATTTTACGGTGACACAGATTGTGAATTCGTAACAATAACATTCGCAATGCAAATGAAAAGACATTTGTAGAAATTGGATCACTAAGAATTGAAGGAGGCGTTTTGCAACACTCCCCTTGCGTCAGCAAGACCGGTCACATAACCTATCGGTGACAGAACGTCTGAAATCTGCGAGGTTGACGGTGCAGAGACGCACGCCCGTAGTGTCTCACTGAAGGTACCAGAGTTACACAGACGTGCGTCTTGCAGATGACGATGTCCCCTCTGCACAGAAGAAGCGCTCAGGACCTGGATGAATTGTTGTGACGGTGTAGAACGACTTGAGATGTAACAAGAGTTAGTGGTTGAATAACAGTGTGCATGTTTCTCCGTAGGATGCTTTTTTTAATTTTAGTAATTCCCTTGTAGTGGTTTACAAAAAACGTTTACACAATGACTTATCCATCTGCCACGTATGTTTATTACAATGATCTTTCACTGACGTATTGCGCTAAAGGCATTTGGCAAACTCTAAACAGAGCCACAGTTTAACTGACAGGCATATTCCACCGTGATCAGTGGCATCTCCGTCCACAGCACATCCACAGGAAATTCCTCACTGCAGTGTGCTCGTACTTTCAGTGACAGCCTTCAGGTGTGCTCAACATAACTGAAGTCGACCACAGAGTTACAGACACTGGTCGTGATTTATGCAACTGACAGCCAGAAAGTAAAATTTTTTTTGAAGTGTACTAAATGTCGTCCATCATGAAGGTAGGATACGGTTGGGAGGTTGAATACTGAGGTTGGGTTTTCTCGTTGGTGTACTAGATTCGTAGGTGTTCCAGGAAATGATGGTGTCGGAAAAATAAATAGGTAACCTTTCTCCTCCATAGTTATTTCATCTTTCTCGCCCGAGATTTGTGGAGAGTGGGGTGTCAGTGGTCCAAACTTCCCTTCTGCAGCATACTTGTTTAATTCGATACTCTGGTACTGTTAGACGTGAAATATTTTCAGACATTTTTAGAATTATTTACCGCATGACTTCCATTGTAAATATAAAGACGATTTCACTTTTCCTCGTTTTAAAATCGAAAAAAAAATTATTGGAAATAAAATAACAAAGGATAATACAGAACGAAAATGTTGAGAAGCACAATACATTCATTCACTAGTTCATGGACTTGCTTTGGGGAAAGACAGAGTATTGTAGGGGAGGGGGGGGGGGCGTTAGGCATATTTATAAACAACACAGACGGACAGACGTAGGTGGGGTGGGGTGCGATGGGACGGGATGCCGAGATAAGGGTAGGTAGACGTTATGTACTAGGAGTCAAAAATCGAATGGGGAAAGGAACTGTGAAAGAAGCTATGAACAAAGGAGCCATGTTGATTGTGAATTCCGAGAGCAGACAAGTGTGGAAACTACGTCAGTAGCAGCTTGACAGCACATAGATCAGAGTTGCTGATTAGAACAAGATACATAGAAATGGATAATACATTTTATGTTAGATGATTGTAGCAGTGACACCTTTTAGGATAGGGAAGTTAGATTTGGTGCAGTATTTCGGAGCACACTGGTTACAGCCAGGTGTGGGCTGGATTGCAGTAAGGTACACTTACCAGCAGTTGCGAAGTGGAACGGAGGCCACAGGGCCGACCAACCGTTGAAAAGAGTTAATGCAGCGGCTCGCATGGCAGAAGGGGCCCACTGGTGCAATCGGGGCGTGGGGCATACCTGACTCGGAGTGATGCGTTAGCGAAACAGAGGTGCGCAGTCGAGTATAAATAGGCGTTGTTTTCTAACGAGATTCATTCAAGTGTGGAAGCTCTGCTGGATGGCGGCGCGTGTCACACTGCTGGGCTACACGCAGCAACAGATGGGGCGACAGCATCCCAGTTCGTGGCGGGTCGTTGGTTCGACCCTCTGAGGCCGACGCAGGGTCCGCAGCCAGCCACGGTGGGCCACTCTTTGGGTCGCTACCGCGGGCAGTCGTCTCGTCTCCCGACACACGCCGGAGACTTACAAGTCGAGGGCCGCATGTTCGGGCGCTGGAATGGGAGCGGTCGTTGTCGCCGCGTTCCCAGCTGCGCCAGTGTTGCGTTTCACAGGCCGCTGGGGGTACTTCCTCAGCAATGCAGGGCCTGTGACGTGGACCGAGGTGAACGAAGCTCTGTAGTGGAAACGAATAGATCATTTGAAAAGCTCGGCCACGTTTTAATACGCCACATTCTGACACCATTTATTACATGATGATCATTTTGGCATTGTCCTTGATAATGAGAGAGAGGCTTCAGAAAAATCAACACACTTTCATAGTATTTTTATCTAGAAAAATCATTCCTCAAGGAAGGATGAAACAATGTTTAAAATCATTAACAGAAAGAGGAAAGAAACATATGTATAAGGAAGCAAGAAAGAACAACAAAAATACAAATCCAATAGAAGAATGCTCGGATTTAAAAGATCGCAAGACCATGATGCAGTCTTCCTGTCCTGTTGTTAAACCTCTACATCGAAGAAGCAATCAAAGGCAAAGAAAAATTCGGGGTAAAAGGCTGTAACTGATAAAATTGGCTGATGACATATCGGTCATCTGTGAAAGTGAAGAAACTTAACACCAGGACTGTAAGAAACATAATAGACGAGCTAAAGAAAAATAACCTTGTTGGACGAACAAGTAATAACGTAACAGGACCACTAATGCAGCAAATAAGGCATTCCCTGTCGTGCTAAATCAAACACTGACCTTGAGTTGAGAATTTCCTAAACGTGTACGTCTGGGGGCACAATACTGGATGGGAGACGCTCTGAGACAACAGGGAAAGAATAAGATGGAAGCGTTTCAGGTGATGGGTTCCAGAAGCAGCCCGAAAATGAAGTGTACTATACGGAGATGCAGAGAGTATATATTGCAGACGAACTCCGATACTGAAATATGTTTCGTAAATAATGGACATCACTGGGTGGAAGCTCTATTCTAAGAGGCTGGCACAGGAGAGGAAGTAGTGGCGACCTGCGTCACTAAACGAATCAGAAACTGACGACGACCTCTCATTCCACCCGCCCCCCCCCCCCCCCTCCCACACCTCCGAAACAGAAACCACCCTGCTATCATCCCAGATAATATGTTTACGGTTAACGAGAAACACTCACTGTGGTACGAGAGGTGGTAGGCAGCCAGGTGGGGAGCGAAAAGGTACAGTCACAACAAAACAATATTTTCGCATCAGTTTGTTAAAAAGAATTACAAAATCATTCAGATGTCGTTTTCTTTGTTTTTCGGCTTTTTTTCTCGCAGTCGCAGATATTCCAGTCGTATAGGTTAAGTATGGTGTTTTGCAACTGTTACAGCTTCAAAAGACTGTATTTAACTTACACAACCTGAGTCTTACAATGAGAAACTACGCCAATAAGGTGGTCACTGACAGCAAAACATTTTAAAGTTTCAAAAACCTGCAGCACAAGTAGTTAGCGAGTAGAGATAACGAACAACGAAAGAAATGAGGAAGCGAAGGCTGTTACACTCTCGCTTCAAAAGACAAAGGGAGAATTACTATATGCAAAAATTAATAAAAATTTGTGCGTCTGTAAAAAGATCGGTACATGAAGCTTACAACTACTGCCACCGTCATATCTCAGCGATAGATCTCACGGAGAAACCGAGAAAATTTTGGTCCTGTGTAAAATCGCTAACTGATCTAAAGGCTTCCATGCAGTCACTCGATGTCCCGTCTGGTGTGGCAGCGGAAGACAGCAAAACGAAACTCAAAGCTTCAACTGTCGCCTTTAAGAAACCTTTAACGCAAGAGACCCGCACTCTCCCACGGGCTCCTGTATGGACGGCAGAGTGACAACCATCGCTGGTGTAGAGAAACAGCTGAAAGACTTGAAAGCAAATACGTCGCCACTTCTGGATGGAGTCCCGATTCCGTTTTGCAGACACTACTCACCAAATCGCAAGTAATTACTTTTTTTTGTATAAAAAATCACGAAATGAACTGTTTGATAATCTATAACTAACAAAACTGTATCGTTATACACTCCAGGAAATGGAAAAAAGAACACATTGAAACCGCTGTGTCAGACCCACCATACTTGCTCCGGACACTGCGAGAGGGCTGTACAAGCAATGATCACACGCACGGCACAGCGGACACACCAGGAACCGCGGTGTTGGCCGTCGAATGGCGCTAGCTGCGCAGCATTTGTGCACCGCCGCCGTCAGTGTCAGCCAGTTTGCCGTGGCATACGGAGCTCCATCGCAGTCTTTAACACTGGTAGCGTGCCGCTACAGCGTGGACGTGAACCGTATGTGCAGTTGACGGACTTTGAGCGAGGGCGTATAGTGGGCATGCGGGAGGCCGGGTGGACGTACCGCCGAATTGCTCAACACGTGGGGCGTGAGGTCTCCACAGTACATCGATGTTGTCGCCAGTGGTCGGCGGAAGGTGCACGTGCCCGTCGACCTGGGACCGGACCGCAGCGACGCACGGATGCACGCCAAGACCGTAGGATCCTACGCAGTGCCGTAGGGGACCGCACCGCCACTTCCCAGCAAATTAGGGACACTGTTGCTCCTGGGGTATCGGCGAGGACCATTCGCAACCGTCTCCATGAAGCTAGGCTACGGTCCCGCACACCGTTAGGCCGTCTTCCGCTCATGCCCCAACATCGTGCAGCCCGCCTCCAGTGGTGTCGCGACAGGCGTGAATGGAGGGACGAATGGAGACGTGTCGTCTTCAGCGATGAGAGTCGCTTCTGCCTTGGTGCCAATGATGGTCGTATGCGTGTTTGGCGCCGTGCAGGTGAGCGCCACAATCAGGACTGCATACGACCGAGGCACACAGGGCCAACACCCGGCATCATGGTGTGGGGAGCGATCTCCTACACTGGCCGTACACCACTGGTGATCGTCGAGGGGACACTGAATAGTGCACGGTACATCCAAACCGTCATCGAACCCATCGTTCTACCATTCCTAGACCGGCAAGGGAACGTGCTGTTCCAACAGGACAATGCACGTCCGCATGTATCCCGTGCCACCCAACGTGCTCTAGAAGGTGTACGTCAACTACCCTGGCCAGCAAGATCTCCGGATCTGTCCCCCATTGAGCATGTTTGGGACTGGATGAAGCGTCGTCTCACGCGGTCTGCACGTCCAGCACGAACGCTGGTCCAACTGAGGCGCCAGGTGGAAATGGCATGGCAAGCCGTTCCACAGGACTACATCCAGCATCTCTACGATCGTCTCCATGGGAGAATAGCAGCCTGCATTGCTGCGAAAGGTGGATATACACTGTACTAGTGCCGACATTGTGCATGCTCTGTTGCCTGTGTCCATGTGCCTGTGGTTCTGTCAGTGTGATCATGTGATGTATCTGACCCCAGGAATGTGTCAATAAAGTTTCCCCTTCCTGGGACAATGAATTCACGGTGTTCTTATTTCAATTTCCAGGAGTGTAGATTCCACTGATGATGCCTTAGAACAGGAGAAGGCGAAACGCGTATGGGATAAATAATGTAACTAGCACCAGGAAAAGGCAGTTTTATTTGCAAAACAAGTACTGTGCAGCATTGGCCTTTACTTGCATTTATCGCGAACCTCTCGTCCAGTGCAAAGTACCACACGACTGGAAAAACAGAGCACGTGACTGCTGTGGAGAAGAAGGGTGAAAGAAACGACCGGCGAAACTACAAGTATCTTTAACATCGGTATGCTACAGAAGTCTTGAACACATTCTCAGTTCGAACACAATAAATTTCCTTGAGAGCGAAAAGCTTCGGTCCACAAATCAGCACGGCCTAAGAAAGCTTCGCTCGTGCGAAACTCAGCTCGCCCTTTTCTCACACTTGAGACGCTGCGAACCGTGGATGAACGGCAGACGGGCAGATTCCACACTCCTACTTTTGCGTGAAGCATTCGGCGTGGTGCCACACTGCAGACTGTTAGCGGAGATAGGATGCGGAACACGTTCCCAGGCACGTAAGTGCTCGAGGACTTCTTAAGTAACAGAAGGCAGCAGACGCGGGCTGCTAGATCTGTTACCCGTAGGTCCGAACAACACGCGAGTATTACGGAGGTGCTTCGTGAACTCAAATGGGACTCACTGCAGGGAAGGAGACGGTCTTTCGGAGGAGCACTATTGAGAAATTTTGAAGAACTGGCATTTGATGCTGACTGAAGAAAAATGCTACCGCCGCCAACGTTTATTTCGTGTAAGAACCATGAAGATAATATTGGAGACATCAGGCTTCGTATGGAGAGATATAGATAGTCGTTTTTCCCTCGCTCTGTTTGCGAGTTGAACAGAAACGGAAATGAGTGGTGGTGGTACAGAGCACCCTCAGCCACGTACCGCATCATACGGTGTCTTTCGGAGTGTGTGTAAATGTAGATGTAGATGCCGTTTGTGATGTGCATGTGGAACAACCACCAAGTGAAACGGCTTAAGGCCAAATGGTTAGCCGAGCACCGGCATACATCCCACCTGCGGTTGCCACGCAAGCGCTCTTGCGGCTCACCATCCTCTGGTTTCCCAGCAACGACCCAGAGACAAACCTGGCGCAAATTCAGTCGAAATTAACTAAGACGTGCGTGTGCACGGCACAGTATGACGATGACTGGTTTGTGGGGCGCCTAACTGCCCAGTCATCAGCGTCCGTACAAAGTCCCAAGTTTTACATAGTCCAATTTTTTTTTTTTTTTTTTTTTTTTTTGCACAATCCAATCTAGCCACAGTCACAGATGATGATGATGAAGAAATGAGCACAACACAAACACTCGGTCCCCGGGCAGAGAAAATCCCCAACCCGGCCGGGAATCGAACCCAGGACCCCGTGATCCAGAGGCAGTAACGCACGGTACAATATACAAGCGAGGGTTGGACGACTAAGAGGTAAATACAAGCAGCAGCGGTGAGGTTATTGAGGTAAGTGTAGATCTCTACAGGAAAATGTCCCTAAGTAAACATACTGCCACGTAGAGAAAAATTAGAGTAATTATCATAAGTTATTGCCATTGATTTGAACAGTTTGTTTACGTAAGGGCTATAAAAATTAGGCTAGCGCAATTAGGCGGTTTGTTTACTTCAGAGATCGAAGGATTGTCACAAAATAGGTACAGAAAGACTGCTCCTCTGTACCCAGATAATTTCATGCAGATGTGTCTGTATCTCAGACATACTTTTAGAATACACTAATGCGGTTGGCAACGCAGTCTACCAACACTTGAAAATGGTAAGGGGAGGTCTGTTCTAACATTCAACATCTCGCAGCACACCAAGTAAGGGAGTGCATGTGGCACCCAGCTGCCCAGCTGTTTGCCTTGTGCTATGCGCCCCGCAGCAGCTGGCACAACTCAGTCGCACTGCTTCCGTTCGCTTTCACTCTAATACACGGCTCTTGGGCAAGTTATCTATCCACAGGAATTTCAGATCAAAAACGCTACTTGGCGCAATGTGAGATGATGCTGCAAACACACAGAAAGACGACACAATACCGAAGACAAAAATCCTGCAACCACTTAAAACTCGGGTTACTAAATTATCTTAATTGCTCAATATTGAGGTATGCTCTCACCCATCAAAAAAACCATGCTCTGTTACACACACACACACACACACACACACACACACACACACACACACACTTATGCCCAATGGAATGACTAAACATAAGCAGGGGCTCTAGCCCATTCAGTTAAACAATTAACGTTCTAAAAGCTCACAAGATTTGATAAATATGGTTTGTTAAAGACCACCATTCAGAGATCATGGCAGTGAGCTGCAGCAATATTTTACACACTTACATTACAACAGAGTCTGCCTACCAGAGGTGATGAACTAATGGCATTCATTTGCAAGAAATTGCAAGGTAGTGAATCTATATCACGGGCCTACAAATTTAGTCGTTTAAGGAACCCAGATAGAATAAAACTGAACTTGCAAAACAAAAATATCACCAATCAAGATAACTGCATGGGATATGTATCCAGCCGATAACCTTTACCCAGACATGCGAATACAGTGAGCGAGGTATATTCCTTAATCTTCACATGTTCAGTTTGACTGGGCTAGTGTCAACATTTTCAGATTGCTGTTTGACCTAACGACCAGTGCACTTAGGACCTGGTCTAAATATTCTCTAAACTCTAATCAGCAGGCTCCTAAGACAGAGAAGCACGGTCGATTTGTACAGTACACTGACAAACATACAATTCTGAAATGACCTCAAAATAGGCAGAAGCTGGTAACCACGAAATGATCGAGAATTAGGAGAATTGAAGAAACCTTCCTTCCTTTAGACATGCAGTAAGCACTTCTGGAAACAGTTTTACACATTAATGTTCAGCAGAGCACCAACGTTTTGTCCCCAAAATAATTCGAACTCGGACACAGTAAGTGGAATACTACCAGCGCCAATGAAACACAGTTTCACTGCGCTGTAGGAAAATATAGTCCTGGATGGAGGTGGACAGGAACTCCCCATCTCTTAAATAGTAGGACGAACGCTAAGAACACGGCGTCACCATTCCATGCCAATATCATCAGGCCAACACCGTCGCAGGCTACCACTCACCCCTCCCCCTCCACTTCCTCCATCCCTCCCTCCCTCCCTCCCTCCCTCCCTCCCTCCCTCCCTCCCTCCCTCCCTCCCACCCTCCTTATCACTCTCTCTCTCTCTCTCTCTCTCTCTCTCTCTCATAGACACTCACGCGACACCGACATGAGGAAACTTCCCCGGCCAGGTTGAAAGTCAAAGTCCAGCTCTCTCGTTCCGTGCTTTCGCCGCGCTTAAACTTCGGCCATGGTGTATCTTTGCGCCAGAAGTCGACAGCGGAGAGAAATCGCTAGGTACGCACGTGTCAGTAAGGACAACATCAGACGAATTAGGGGGCGCACAGCCATTAAGACAGCCATTCCTCCTGCGCTCCGTAGGTAACAGAACAGCAAGAAGTCTTAATAACTGGGACAATGGGACAGACCTGCCAAGCACTTGCAGATTATAGACGTATACGTCGATGTAGCATTGCGGTGCTCAAAGCAATCATCTACTTGATAACAAATGACTTTCTTGTAATAGTGTTTTAAATGTCTCTAGTGGCTACATGTTAAAAACTATATTGCACGTAGGATTATCCTAAATTGGATATGTGTTACTAGATCCAAAAGTATCTTACTACATTTAGGAAATTATCATGTCTAGTGTCTATCGATTACAAAGTATTATGGGTCCTATCTTAACATTTACGTAGTGAATTTCATTTGCCTCGCTGTCCCTATCTGCCATTTATTTAATAGTGGAACACGCTGTTTACCTTATTTTTTGATTTTGTCTTTCACTCATCTTATTGTTACAAGTTGCTAATCCATTTCGTTATATCAACATGTTTCGACACTGCTGTAGGATTTTTAACCGGCGACGCGACACTTCAACACAAGAAACCTTACTGAAAACTTACACCGGCTGGCAATGTCTCTAGTGGCTACATCTTAAAAACTACTGTCTGTTGGACGTAAGATTATCCTATATTTGGATATGTGTTACTAGATCCAAAAATTCCTAACTACATTTAGGAAATTATCATGTCTAGTGTCTAACGATTACAAGGTATTATCGGTCCTATCTTAACATTTACGTAGTGAATTTCGTTTGCCTCGCTGTCCCTATCTACTTTTTTTTAAATTGTGGAGCACGGCGTTTACCTTATTTTTTGATGATGTCTTTCGCTCATCTTATTGTTACAAGTTGCTAATCCATTTCGTTATATCAACGTGTTTCGTCCCTGCTGCAGGATTTTTATCCGTCGATGCGACACTGAAACAACAGAAACTTGACTGAAAACTAAGCGTTTTAGATAAATGTTTAACGTGCCGTATCACTTAAAGTGCACGTTTCCGTGGTACGCAAATATGCACAGTGAAACCACCAGATACGAGATGTGAACTTCACAAATACTTAAATCAACACGGCGGACGATCGGTTTGTTTCTGTCAGCCAGTCAGCACAGGAGATGTCACCTCAAGGAAACATCATTGTTTCGTTGCGCGAACACACAAATGTCGCAGATAAAAGCATTGACTAAGTTATTATCTGACGTCGTCCACACTTAACTCCTCGTTTATTAGGTAATTATGTTATAAATACGCCTTTCCTTTTGTCAGCTCAGCGCAGCGTCCACCAGAAAGAAAAACTGCATCTCCGTCTGCAATTTTGGTTTTTGTTGGGACAAGTTTTCTATCTACGGCACCACTCCCATACATATGTGCCACAGGGACTCGAGCCCCGGACCCTTAGCTTGAAAGCCTGGTGCTCTACCGGCTGAGCCGTCCAGGCTCACGCTCTTGGACAGTGGTACAAGTGCACGGTGAGCCAGTGATCCACGCTCCACTGCTGGCTTACGGCTCCAATGGCGACTTCAGAATGGCAGAGGGTACGTCCCGTTGTACCAGTTGTTTCTGCTATCTTCCGTTCCATCCACGTACGGAGTGGAGGAAGAATGAGTGAGTGAGTGCCCCTGTGCCTGCTGTAGCTAATCTAACCTCTTCCTCGCGATCCCCGTGTGAGCGATACGTCGGGGACTGCAGCGCATTCCTCGAGTCTTCAATTTGAGTCGGTTTTTGTCGCATGGTGTATTGGTTAGTACTGTGGGCTTTGAATCCAGGGGACCTTGCGACGTGTTTTGCAATAGTTTCTGGAAATGTGGCCGTGGTGTTTGTTGAATAATGGCGTACGCTGAATTTTAGCTAGGACCATGTAGTGTAAACCGTCGCTAGCTGTTATTGTACTAGCGTATAGGTTGTCGGCGATATAAATACAAACATTCGAAAGCAGGAACTAATAGACTACACTACATATAGCATAGAGTGAACTTCATGGTATCGCTGATAACAATTTTATTTGTTATAGTTTCGCTCTTTTTCCTTTGCACCGATTTTGCCGGCAGATTCCAATTCAGTTCAAGGATAGAAACAACAGTAACTAATTGTTGTTTCGAAAAAAAGGACTGTTTCTGGCAATGAGAATTTGCAGAAAATAAATGCGTGGAGTAATGACTGGCAGTTATGTGCCAATATTAGTAAGTATAACCCACTGCATATAAGAAGGCGAAAATCCCCATTAAAGTACGAGTACAAAATAAATGCCCAGTCTTTGGAAGCGGTAACATCCGTGAAGTATCTGGGTGTGACTATTCGAAATGATCTCAAATGGAATGATCAGATTACGCAAGTGATGGGTAAGGCGAACTCTGGATTGCGGTTTATTGGTAGAATCCTGAAGCGATGCAGTCCTTCAACAAAGAAAATAGCTTACAATATCTTAGTTCGTCTGTGTGGGACCCTTAGCAGTTTGAATCAAGACATTGAGAAGGTCCAAAGAAGAGTAGCAAGAGTCGTGAGTGGTACATTTAGCCGTCGTGAGAGCGTTACAAATCTCATAGCCAGTTTGAAGTGGGACAGACTTGCAGATAGGCGGAGAGGTAAACGGAAATGGCTGCACACTCGGTTCCCAAATCCGATCTTCGCCGAGGATGTGGAGCATATATTACTACCACCAACTTTCAAATCGCGCTATCATCACCATTCAAAGATATAGAAATTAGAGCTCGTACTGAGGCGTTGAGACAGTCGTTTTTCCCTCGCGCGATGCGTGAGTGGAACAGAGACGGGGAAATGTGAGTTTGGCGTGAACTGCGCCCTCTGCACACACCGCTTCGTTGCTAGCGGAGTATATATATAGATGTAGATGTCGAATTGTCTGATTCTCCGCTGTTTTATACGATGCAACTCGAGAGAAAACGTTAAACGAATCTTAAGTGTATAGCCAGACGTACTGCTTATTGGTTCTGTGTGGATCTCATTCTCGCGACATTGTTGACGCACTGAACAACGCCAAGTAAGAGACAGGTATCGCTCCACACCGTACTTTTAAAGCGCGGGGCGCCCACAGTTGAATTTCTCGTTTCAGAAGCTGCAGAGAGACAACCACGCGCGGCCCACGGCCGTTGCTCAGTGTGCGTCCGAGACGCCAACTCGACTGCCTCCGTGAAGGATCGCGGGCTGCTGGTGGAGGTGTTTCAGCAGAACGGCGAGTGTGGGCCAGCAGCCCTGCGGAAGAAAGAAGCCACTGGTCCGGTGTCTGCCGAGGGTCTGGAGAAAATGATCACAAAATTCAAAGAGACAGGTTCTGCTGAAGCGCAGTGTGGCAGAGGGAGGAAAGCAGTTCAAGGGGTCGAGCGGTGGTGTGCGAAGGTGCACTATCCGCGCCTAATTTCCCGAACGCCGGACGTGCCTCCGAGCAGAGTGCATAAAGTCCTACGAAACTCTCTGCATCTCTATCCGTACAAAATCACCCACATTCAGGAGTTGCTTCCAGTTGACCCACAAGCAAGACAAACGTTCGCTCTGGAATTTCTTGCTCACGTGCAAGTTGACAGTGAGTGACCAGGAAACATACTGTGGAAGGGCGAAGCCCATTTCCAAGGACCAAGGACACGTGAATACGCGGAAGTGCAGAATATGGGGAACGGGATATCCGAATACGCATCTACCGGTGCCACTTCATTCTGCAGAGGCGACTGTGTGGTGCTGGTTTGACGGCATCGCTTATCGCAGGGCAGCATTTTCTCGAAGAGATTACTCCTGCGGGTCCTGTTACCTGTACCGTGACCGGTAAACTTTATGAGAGTGTTTCGCGCACCAACGTCATTCCAAGTCTGGAACAGCGTGGATGTGTGGGTAGGACTACTTTTAAGCAAGGTGGCGCTCCTTCGCACGTTGCACGGCCAGCGAAGCGGCTGCCGCAGAGACATTTCGGAAATGCTGGAATTATCAGCCGTCATTTCCTTTCATCCTGGCCGTCCAGATCACCAGCTCTTAATCCGTGTCAGCTCCGGCTGTGGGGTTATCCGAAAGACGTTGTGTTCAGTGCTCCAGTTACGAACGTTGCTGAACAGAAGGCACGTATTGCGCAACGCAAGGTGAACGCGACGCCTGAGACGTTCAGATGTGTTGGGGAACATGCTGTTTCTCGACTTCAGCTTCGACAGAGAACGCTGGAACGCATACTGAACATGCGGCAGTCTCACGACAATTAGAAATCGATTTGCTTTTGCTATTTATGCGGTTTTTGACCTCAGGAAAATTAAAAACCGATTTTTCCCTTCAGATGAGGCACGACCAAGCGGTGTTCGATGGGCTTACTAACAAACAGCGGCACAACTGTCAAGTGATTAACTTGTGCAGTGATCTACATTGAGCAGTACGGATGGTGTAATATGCAACTCAAACCATAGACGTCGTATCGTAATTTGTATGTCATTTGTAGCAAACCTCATTTACCTTAAGACGCTTACAGTGCCATCTATTGGTAAAGTTTTCTTTACTTCTTTACACCATGACGTTTCCCCCTGCGTTAATAATATGCTGTTCAAATTTGATATCATTCTGAGCGGTGGTTCTCTTCCTATGGCGTTTTGAAACTAGAATTTTAGTTACGGACTCACTTCATTCCAAGTCAACTAATTACAGGAAAGGAATACCAACAGGCGTTTTAGGATGTTACTGCATGTCACCCCTTCTCACGCCCACTCCAACCACTACGGGTGGTACAGTTATCTTACTGCCACAGTATTCTTATACAAGTAATGACTCATGAATATACAAAAATTTGGTTGACACAGTTCCAGGCCTTTCTGAGTTCTGATTCTATGTATCTGATTTTCGAGTCCACCCTCAGCCATACGGCTGGAAGGGTTGTGTTATTGTCACAATGATTTTTTTCAAAGAAAAAGCGATGGGTGTGCCAAGTTTGGTACAAATTCCTTCAGATGTCGGAGAGTTACGCTCACACGACGCAGTGCTGGCGCGCCCTTCTACCCCCGAACTCTAGGGGTGAAACGTCTTCGGGACCGTCAGCCATGACACTAGCGACCCTGAAAATTACGGATTCGATATTAATATCGATCGTTAACGAATATTCCTATGCCACGTTTCCTGCCCCACACTTCATCTCATGCGATGGTAGCTGCATATTCCCCCCCCCCCAATCCCCCCCTCCCCCCGACCCCGGCAAATTATAATTATTTTTACACAGGTAATGAGTAGCTCCAGACGTTCAGGAACTGACCTTCTACGTCACCTCGTTTGGCCCCCTCGCCCCTTCCCTACGACAGGTATGTGGTTATTACCTCTAGAGAGTTGGAAGTTTCGTTGAAATCCACATGGTGTGTAGGTGGAGACGTGGAACACAAATGATTTCTGCAACTGTAGGGACAGCAGGATACGAGACGGCAACAGTGATGACATGTCTGCAGTGGGCAGCTAATCTACAGTAAGGGACACCTGACTAGATAAATGAAGATGAAAACGCTGCATGAAAACAGGAAGCGATACAGAAATATTTATGTTGCACAGCGGAGGAGGAAGTTTGAAAGCAAACTTGAAAACAAATTTGAAAAAATAAAAAGAATTACGTCTATCTTCATACATACATTGATGCATGTACGAACTCCACAAGCCACAATGACTGAGGGTACCTTCTACCATTATTACCCAATCCTCCACCTGTTCCACTTGTAAGTGGAGGAAACGGAAAACGAATGTTTATACGCTTCCATACCACAAATACTACTTCTGCATTGCTTCGGGAAAAGATCGTCGCCTTCCTCCAGTAATGTATATTTCAGTTTACGCAGCTTCTCCGTAATACTCTCGTACTGACGGAACCAACTGGTAAAAAAACGTAGCAGCCCGCCTCTGAAATGGTTCGTTCAAAGGGTTCCTTTAATCCAGCCTTGTGTGTATCGCAGAGACTCGAGCAGTACTCAAGACTCGCTGCTACCGGTCTGTCCTACACGCGGTATGCTGGACGGATGAGCTAGACTTTCCTAACTTCTCCTTCCCTTCTACCGACATTACGCGCTCGTTCCACTGCACGTCGCTTTGCAAACATTACTGGCAGATATTTAATAGAAAGCACTGTATCAAGCAACATGCTACTAGCTATGTATTTGAGCGCTATACCATTATTTTTCCGTCTCACCTCTATTACTTTATATCTTTCTACACCTGGAGCGAACTGCGTTTCATCACACCAGAAAGAAATTCTGTCTAAGCCATCCTGCTTCCTCCTACAGACTCTCAACCACGACACTTTCCCATACGCTACAGCATCGTCGGCCAAGACTCCCGGCGTGCTGGCCACCGCATCCGTCAGATTTTTAGGAGTACTGAGAAAGGAAAGCTGTCCCATCAGACATCCCTGCAGCACTACACACGAAACTCTTGTCTCTGATGGATACTCTCCGTGAGTTATATCGCTCTAAGTTGTATCCCCTAACAAGTCTTCGAGACACATAAGTACAAATCTATTCTGTGTACTCGGACCACTAACAGGGACCTAAACGGGACTGCGGTAGAACTACACCTGAAACGAGTTTAGCTCTCACCATTACAACAGAGGGCAGACACCAGACAAGCTGATATTAGAATTCAAGCTGAGTATAATCCAATCTCTAAAAGACTCTATAAAATCTACACACTTCCGATAAAAACTCTAAATGCCACGAGGAAAATACAAGAGTAAAATATAGCTAAAGTGATGAGGAAATAAAATAACATTACTCTGAGAGTCGAAAGCTGAAACCAGAATGGAAGGGACTCTCGCAGTTGCATACTAGATACTTACTGAACTGTCGAATTTCTTCGAGGAAACTATTAGAAAAGCTATTATCACGCTCTAACTTTTATAAAAGATGTAAAACTATCCCAGTATACTGTAATGCTTTTATAAAACGTCCTTTACAAACGACATTTGACGAAGATATCTGATAGTGTGGTACAGTCCTTGGTGTTGTTCTTTTGCGAGTGTTCCAGCAGAGGGCGTTGTGGAGGGCCGTTGCCTTCCGTGTCTCGGTCACACAGTGCTCTGGCGGGCGGCGACAGCGGTGCTCGGCGTCAACATAGCAGCGGCGTGGCGGTACGTGAGTGTGATGTCATTCAGTAAAAGTTAAAAAGCTGTGCATCTGCTTAAGGTTTCATTCGTTGAGTAGGAAATCTCACTCATCCAAGTAGCGCGTGAAAATTAAAAGTTCCTCTATTAGATTAACCCTTGAATTCGAAAGGCAGGGAAGTGTTACATTGCAACTAAACCACATTTTACTCAAAGGAAGTCGTAATTTACAGGTTATGAATCAGTTAAGTATCATTATTAGATGTCCAGTCGTTTGTTACGTGCGAAATAAAGTAAAATATGTCCTGTTTATTTAGGCTACTGCAATCGTAAATTTTGCGAGGGTTTAGTAGTTTACGGTTCAGCAAGTGACACTTGCTGGTGTAACCGTTATTTGCACGTGCTCTTCTATATTTACTCATCGCACGGTTTATTGGTTTTCGGGATGCAGTTTCATTGTTTGTGCCTACGTTTCCGTTGAACAGAAGATGGAAATGGTGCCCTGTTTCTGCTGTGTACAACTTACCGAATACTCTGCACAATTTATGTACCGGTGCTCCTGCTCTACTGACGTTCCTTTCGTAGTGGTCCCTCTTACGTCGTTTGCAGTTAAAGGAACCTTGTGTATTTTATTTCTTGCACCATGGATCCAACTGCGAGAATTCCACATGGGTGTAGTGTCAATTTCTATGTTGTAAATGACAATTACTTAAACACTGTTTACAAGTAAAGATTAGAAAGTTAAGTCACTACTACAACGATAAGTAACACAATACGACGAAATGTGAAAAGTTAGGCCTCCAGATTATAAAGTATAAAACATAGTAAATTAAATATGAAAAGGTCATATAACCCAGAGTTAAATGTAAGCAGTTAACACTAAAAGTTACATGTCACAAGAATGTACAGCTTAATGTTAAATTTATATAATACATGTTATTTTATTCTAGGGCAGTTTCTCAGTGTTTCATAAACTCTTCCAAACTGTAAAATGAGATGGCTAAAAGAAATTGCCTCAGGATCTCTTTAAATGTAGATTTTTGGCTATTTCACATTTGATTTCTGGATGAAGAGCGTTGAATACCTTTACACCAGAGTGCTGTACATTCTCCTTCACAACCTTCAAATTTTGAGCTTCAGTGTGGAAATCGTTTCCTCCTAGTGTTGCACTGACGGTATTCGCTGTTTCATTCAGTGTTTTTACTTATGAAACACACAAGTTAGATATGTATTGAGAAGTAGTTGTAAGAATTCCCAGATTCCGGAATAGGCTTCTGCAACTGGATCTAGTGTCTACACCACATATCTCACAACACGCTTCTGAGGAACGAATATTTTCTTAGGTAGAGGTTCATTTCCCCAGAAAATAATTCCATATGCCATCAAAGAATGGAAGTAACCCTAGTATGCTGTTTTTTTAGTGCTTACGTTTGCACTGTCCGATGATCCGTATTGCAGAAATTGAAGAACCGTGTCTCTTGTAAAGGTCTAAAATGTGATTTGACCAGTTTATTCTATAGTCAATCTTCACGCCTAGAAAAATACAAAATGCCTTGCTGAGTGCCATAACATAAAGTTTTTGTGATACGTAGCCTCCCATTATAAACCTTTTGTACTGTGTGTTCTTGGTGTGTACTCCTTTGTTTCTCAGACGCCGTTGCATTTTCTGTTTTTCGCACGACCGTAAAAAGTCAGTGACTGAAAAGCCATTTGGCACTAGCATTATCTTGCAGTTGTATACTGCACAATGCTTTCGGACTTTAAGGGCACTTTCAAAAGAATTAATAAATGGTGCTATTAAAGTAGGCTCTTTATGCTTTATAGAGTGGCAGGCGTTCCTGCTTGTTATACGAACACGTCACACAACCCGGTAAAACCTACGTGGCGCACCCCGTTTTTATGTTTCATAGTTTATTTGCCATGTTTGTACACAATACTGTATCGAAATACTCATCAGAGTCTTGCCGATTTCGTAATAATTTTTCTCAGTTTACTTTAGTATTAATGTTATGACAAAGTGCGTTTGAATTTGCCGCGAACGTAAGCAGTGTACGCTAAGAATAAATTTTAAATTTTTTTATTTTTTGCTTTCGTTGGCATCAACACTCAACCGGATTATCAGCCTGGTTGTTAAACTGGACGTGGGGCTACACGACTGATAAGTCAGACACCGCTGTCAGTGTTTTTGGAGAAGGGTTAGGTATTGAAGTATCAAAGCCAAGCATATTACTTTGAGGTTCCATTTCCTTAATGATCTAATGGGAAGCTAATTTTCAGCTGTAGACTGAATCTGGCTGCTAGGTGTCAGGTGTCTTGCATCCCTGTTAGGTCTGATGGAAGTCACGAAGTTCCCTCACTTAGAAGTACTCCACGAACACTGTGTGGGTAGCCGGCTCGCTGTCAGTTTCACTGCCTGAAGATATACACACCATTTCCGACCGTAATGCCGATACCTATGGTAGTTTGTCGAACCTTTAAGATGTTGTTGTGGTCTTCAGTCCTGAGACTGGTTTGATGCAGCTCTCCATGCTACTCTATCCTGTGCAAGCTTCTTCGTCTTCCTGTACCTACTGCAACCTACATCCTTCCGAATCTGCTTAGTGTATTCATCTCTTGGTCTCCTTCTACGATTTTTACCCTCCCCGCTGCCCTCCAATACTAAATTGGTGATCCCTTGATGCCTCAGAACATGTCCTACCAACCGATCCCTTATTCTGGTCAAGTTGTGCCACAAACTTCTCTTCTCCCCAATCCTATTCAATACTTCCTCATTAGTTATGTGGTCTAACCATCTAATCTTCAGCATTCTTCTGTAGCACCACATTTCGAAAGCTTCTATTCTCTTCTTGTCCAAACTATTTACCGTCCATGTTTCACTTCCATACATGGCTACACTCCATACAAATACTTTCAGAAATGACTTCCTGACACTTAAATCTATACTCGATGTTAACAAATTTCTCTTCTTCAGAAACGCTTTCCTTGCCATTGCCAGTCTACATTTTATATCCTCTCTACTTCGACCATCATCAGTTATTTTGCTCCCCAAATAGCAAAACTCCTTTACTACTTTGTCTCATTTCCTAATCTAATACCCTCAACATTACCCGACTTAATTCGACTACATTCCATTATCCTCGTTTTGCTTTTGTTGTTCATCTTATATCCTCCCTTCAAGACACCATCCATTCCGTTCAACTGCTCTTCCAAGTCCTTTGCTGTCTCTGACATAATTACAATGTCATCGGCGAGCCTCAACGTTTTTATTTCTTCTCCATGGATTTTAATACCTACTCCGAATTTTTCTTTTGTTTCCTTTACTGCTGGCTCACTATACAGATTGAATAACATCGGGGAGAGACTACAATGCTGTCTTACTCCCTTCCCAACCACAGCTTCGTTTCATGTCCCTCGACTCTTATAACTGCCATCTGGTTTCTGTGCAAATTGTAAATAGCCTGCCGCTCCCTTTATTTTGCCCCTGCCACCTTTAGAGTTTGGAAGAGAGTATTCCAGTCAACATTGTCAAAAGCTTTCTCTAAGTCTAGAAATGTAGGTTTGCCTTTCCCTAATCTTTCTTCTAAGATAAGTCGTAAGGTCAGTATTGCCTCACGTGTTCCAGTGTTTCTACGGAATCCAAACTGATCTTCCCCGAGGTCAGCTTCTACTAGTTTTTCCATTCGTCTGTAAAGAATTCGTGTTAGTATTTTGCAGCTGTGGCTTATTAAACTGATTGTTCGGTAATTTTCACATCTGTCAACACCTGCTTTCTTTGGGATTGGAATTATAAGTCTGAGGGTATTTCGCCTGTCTCATACATCGTGCTCACCAGATGGTAGAGTTTTGTCATGACTAGCTCTCCCGAGGCCATCAGTAGTTCTAATGGAATGTTGTCTACTCCGGGGGCTTGTTTCGACTCAGGTCTTTCAGTGCTCTGTCAAACTCTTCACGCAGTATCGCATCTCCCATTTCATCTTCATCTACATCCTCTTCCATTTCCATAATATTGTCCTCAAGTACATCGCCCTTGTATAGACCCTCTATATACTCCTTCCACCTTTCTGCTTTCCCGTCTTTGCTTAGAACTGGGTTTCCATCTGAGCTCTTGATATTCATACAAGTCGTTCTCTTATCTCCAAAGGTCTCTTTAATTTTCCTGTAGGCAGTATCTATCTTACCCCTAGTGAGATAAGCCTCTACATCCTTACATTTGTCCTCTAGCCATCCCTCCTTAGCCATTTTGCACTTCCTGTCGATCTCATTTTTGAGACGTTTGTATTCCTTTTTGCCTGCTTCATTTACTGCATTTTTATATTTTCTCCTTTCATCAATTAAATTCAATATTTCTTCTGTTACCCAAGGATTTCTACTAGGCCTCGTCTTTTTACCTACTTGATCCTCTGCTGCCTTCACTGCTTCATCCCTCAAAGGTACCCATTCTTCTTCTACTGTATTTCTTTCCCCTATTCCTGTCAATTGTTCCCTTATGCTCTCCCTGAAACTCTGTACAACCTCTGGTTCTTTCAGTTTATCCAGGTCCCATCTCCTTAAATTCCCACCTTTTTGCGGTTGCTTCAGTTTTAATCTACAGGTCATAACCAATAGATTGTGGTCAGTCCACATCTGCCCCTGGAAATGTCTTACAATTTAAAACCTGGTTCCTAAATCTCTGTCTTACCATTATATAATAAGTGTTGGCTATGATTAAGTTGTGCTCTGTGCAAAATTCTACCAGGCGGCTTCCTCTTTCATTTCTTAGCCCCAATCCATATTCACCTACTAAGTTTCCTTCTCTCCCTTTTCCTACACTCGAATTCCAGTCACCCATGACTATTAAATTTTCGTCTCCGTTCACTATCTGAATTATTTCTTTTATTTCATCATACATTTCTTCAATTTCTTCGTCATCTGCAGAGCTAGTTGGCATATAAACTTGTACTACTGTAGTAGGTGTGGGCTTCGTATCTATCTTGGCCACAATAATGCGTTCACTAAGCTGTTTGTAGTAGCTTACCCGCGTTCCTATTTTCCTATTCATTATTAAACCTACTCCTGCATTAACCCTATTTGATTTTGTGTTTATAACCCTGTAGTCACCTGACCAGAAGTCTTGTTCCTCCTGCCACCGAACTTCACTAATTCCCACTATATCTAACTTTAACCTATCCATTTCCCTTTTCAAATTTTCTAACCTACCTGCCCGATTAAGGGACCTGACATTCCACGCTCCGATCCGTAGAACGCCAGTTTCCTTTCTCCTGATAACGACATCCTCTTGAGTAGTCCCCGCCCGGAGATCCGAATGGGGGACTATTTTACCTCCGGAATATTTTACCCAAGAGGACGCCATCATCATTTAATCATACACTAAAGCTGCATGCCCTCGGGAAAAATTACGGCCGTAGTTTCCCCTTGCTTTCAGCCGTTCGCGGTACCAGCACAGCAAGGCCGTTTTGGTTATTGTTACAAGGCCAGATCAGTCAATCATCCAGACTGTTGCCCCTGCAACTACTGAAAAGGCTGCTGCCCCTCTTCAGGAACCACACGTTTGTCTGGCCTCTCAACAGATACCCCTCCGTTGTGGTTGTACCTACGGTACGGCTATCTGTATTGCTGAGGCGCGCAAGTCTCCCCACCAACAGCAAGGTCCATGGTTCATGGGAGGGCTGTCTCTCTTTCGCCGTCTAAATATAATAATATTTCACTGTAAAATACAGCAACCAGCCACTTAAAAAGTGGCTGATTGCTGTATTTTTACAGTGAAATATCATTATCCACGGCCTCGGAGCTCAACAGTCCAAATGAAATGGACAAATTGTTAAATATAATACATCATTTGGGGATCTGTCTCGCCACTGGTGCCTTCTGTACTAGCCCTGTTGAGTCTCTACGCAGAAGCCAGTGAACTACCACCGTCATAACGGTGCGACCTCCTACTCAATAGGAATGTGTTCGGCTGTCTTCCATGCCAGGCTACCCAACCTTTGACACTTTATGACATTCTTGAACGACCGTACGAGATGTACGTTTCTTCTCTGCGGCCTCCGGGCGTCTGCTTTCGTCACCTGCTTCAGCAGCTACAGTTCACACTTCCTGTCGCTTTCCGAATGGAGGAGAGCCCTTCACCACCTCGGTTTCAGATACAGGTTTGTGTTTTTTTTTTTTTTTTTGGACCTCAGCTCGTTCCCGAAGGATTTGACTCCTGAGCTGACCTATCGCTGCAAATTTCTCGAACATCACTCACAACTTGACAATAGCATATCTTTGTACACTGATGGTTCCAAGTCGGCCCAAAGTATTGGCTGTGCTTTTGTCGTTGGGGCTGATAAATTTCAATACTGGCTTCTCGACCAGTGCACAATTTTTGCAGCAGAGCTTTTTGCTTTGTCGGGCTGTTCACTACGTGCGGAGGCACCACCTCACTCGCTGTGTGATCTGCTCTGACTCCCTCAGTGCCCTTCAGAGTCTAGTTGATCCCAATCCAGTCCACCCCATCGTTCGACGAATTTAGGGCTGCCTCCATTTGTTCCCGGATGAGGGAGCGGAAGTGATGTTCATGTGGGTTCCTGCCTAGGAATGACGATGCTCAGACTCACTCAGCGCCCTTCAAACTCTGTGTGCTGTACACCGTCCATCCCTTAGTGAAGGAAAACTGTCACTTGCTCACTCTTGGTGGAGGCAGTGTGATGTTCTTGTCGGTTCCTGGTCATGTCGATCTGCCAGGAAATGAGGCTGGAGCCAAGGCTGCAGTCCTCGTACCTCAGCCCACTATTTGCTATGTTCCCTCCGATCTCTGCGTTGCAGTCTTTATGGATGTGGTGTCCCTTTGGCATCGCGAATGGTCGTCCCTTCACGGGAATAATCTTCGGCCCATTCAGCCTGTCCTAGTGCCTTGGACGACCTCGTCTCTGCCCTCCGCCAGGAGGAGATTATTTTAACTCGGCTGCGTATTTGGCACTGCCTTTTAAGCCATCGTCATTTGCTAAGTGGTACTGCCGCACCACTTCGTACACATTGCTCCCAAGTTTTAACTGCCCTCCACTTCCTGGCGGACTACCCATTTTTTAACCAGTCACGTTTCCGCTTGGGATTGCCGTTTGGTTTATCAGCCGTTTTAGTGAATGACGTGTGGGCTGTCGGACGCGTTTTACTTTTCATCCCCCGAAGCAATATGGCGAACGTCATTTAATTTTTAGTTTTGGACCTCCGTTTCTGTATGGTGTCCTTTTCAGCCTTTTTCACGGTGCCTGTTTTTAGCTGTACATTGGGACTGACACATTGTCATTTTTTACTCCTCTCTGTCCTCGTTTTGACTTGGGTGCGTATGACCCCAGGTTTTTTTTTTTTTTTTTTTTTTTTTGCGCCCTGAGGCAAGACAATACTATATACAATCGGTAGCAATAAATTTAATCATCTTAGTGAGTATGAGTTCCGAAAGTACCTCACGTGAGACAAAACAAGTGGCTGATAGCTGGCACTGTATACTCAAATGAATTCTATACAAAGAATGATTGTTCTCCATCTAAAATAAAATCGTTAGAGTATTATACTGTCAGAAGCATACAGAAACACATTAAAATCTCCTAAAGAGGTTTCAATCGAAGATTTCAATTTTTTTAAAAGTCGTTTCTCGTGTCTTGTTGCACTGCTTAATCTCACATCGTCTCTCAAGATTGTCCTGCCCTGCCCTGCCCTGCCCTGCCCTGCCCTCCTAATTTACTCAAGCACTAGGAGACACACATTGATGAGCACAAACATTATGACCACCTGCTTAATAGCATGCTTGTCCATCGCTCGAACGAAACACATCACGGATCCGACAATTCGTTGGTAGGTTAGATGTCCACACACAGGTCAGGTAATTTGCGTAAATAAAGGGCCGCTAATTGGCGCGCGCGGTGATGGCGCCCCATAGCGACCGAGACGGGTTTCATAGGTTTACGTCAGGTGGGTTTAGTCGTCAAAATATAAACTTGAGTTCGCTATAAATCTTCTCAAACCACTGTAGCACGGTACTGGCACAGAGCCACGGACATCACCGACATCAAGCATGCAGGGGGTTCGCAACTGTCAGCGTATCTTCGATCACTAAAAGTCCCAGGCAAGCGCAGGAGTGTGTGTCGCAAAACATAATGCTGCTGCCACCAGCCTGCGTCCGTGACGGCCTCTCTCTTCGATGACGGCGTTTGTGGAGACGACCATCGACCTAGTGCAGCAAAAAAAATGATTCACCAGAAGAGCCGACACTTTTCCACTGATAGACAGTTGAATCCCGATGGTCCCGTCCCCACGATGTCGTTGGGCAACATGTTAACACGTAGGATGGTCTGCTGCGGAGCTCCGTGTTTGCCAATTTACAATGAACGGTGTTCTCCGAAACATTTTCGCGTGCACCAGCATTGTTCTCTTCCAGCAGAGGTTCTACAGACCACCATGTATCCTACTTTACAGAGAAGACAAGTCTCCGATACCCATGTTCTGCGAAGAGTCGTGGGTGTCCAGCCATTTAGTGCTTAGTGGTAGTTTCACTGTCCCACCTCTTTCTGCAAATTCTCAGGACAGTAGCACGTGTACATTCGACTAGCTTCGCCGTTTTCGAGATTTCCGCTCACAGGCTCTGCGTAACAATTATCTACCTTTTGCCAAAGCCGCCTATCTCAATGGATTTCCCACTTTCAGTTCGTAGCTTCGCTACGGTCATCCCGACCATTTCTGCTCTACTTAAACACTTTTGCTACCGTGTCTCCAACGCCACCAGTCGACATCCAGCGTCGCGGCGGGCAGTGGTTTTAGCGTTTTGACTGTTTATTGTACTTGACTGCTGGGCCTCTTGCCCTTTGCTTTGTAAAACTTTCGCTACTTTGTCCTTGCGACAAGTTCCCTATATGCTTCCAAGAAAATTCTGCCAAATCTATGGTCATAAAAAAGAAAAACTTGCCCCACTACCGTTCACAAAACAGACAGGTAGTCCCACTTTTTCCTCCCAGTGTAGCGTCCATTACAGACTGAATTCTCCACGGAACGCCTGTTATTTCGACACTCCCACTCACCCTAAACAACGTTCTGGTGCGTGGTGGCATTTTACCGTATAATTTACGCCTTCGTGCTCTGATAAACTTTTGAACTGTTTAACGCGACCGTAGGGATTACGATTGAAAATATGACTGTTAAGACATCGGAAAACACCATGCCGAGTCGTAACTAAATGTCAGTACTGTCGGATTACTATTCGCTATTGTGTTCACCTACTGATGATCGGTAATTAGCGTGAAACAATGGATGATCGGCATGGAGTAGCTAACGACGTGTTACACTGAATCACATAATCTAGCAACGAAATACGTACAGTAATTATTCACACCATCGTACACACAAGTTAAGATACCATATACGGACTTCTCAAAATAACTACTTATACAGGTAAAATAATGCAGCTATTGAACTGAATGATTTACTGCAAATGCAAAAACAACACGATCGTGTATATAACGTTATACGTGGGTGCCAATGAAGGGTTGTCAAAGCTAATAAAGCAAATACCTTTGGTGTCGGAATGTGAGCGCAAAACGTTAATGAGAAACCGCTCTTAAAAAAAATCACTTAGCTGGATTGTTGCTGTGACGTCACTGTTAAGCAGCAGAATCAATTCCATCGCCTTTGACTAATTACGTCATATCTACGCCAAACGTTACGCAGTGGCCATCTCTGAAGACAACGGATCATACTGTATTTGTTAACAAACGAGTTTAGCACTGATAAAGGATATTTTTGTGTACAACAAACTGAAATCAGTCACACGATTAATTAATTAGCCAGGAATTATGTCGAAAAGAATGTAACGTAACGAAAAAATAGAGAAACATGCATGCCAGAAATAAATTATCGTGGTTTCTGCGAGTAAGAACAGGAACCGCAGATGACCTTAAAATGCCACTACAGTGTAGTGCATCGTAAAATCCTAATATTACGGAATAGCGCTAATTTTTAATAACAAATATTGAATATAATAGGATTACCGCGAGAAATTTGGGGTTTTGGGAGGGAGACACTAAAATTAACACAACGGGATAATGAAATAAGAAAGTATTGGAAACATAAATAGAAAAGTAACTGAAAACGTGGAGAAATGGACACAAAAATCCTAAAATAAAAGCTGGTACACATCTAACGAAAATCCACAAAAAGTGACAAATATTGAAATAGATAACTAGAACTGACCTATATAAGTTAATTATAGGGGTTAATTCTAGTTACAGACTCCAGCCACAATACTGTTAAATATTTTAACGTTTTCGCAGTTGATGTGTGGACTGCTCTCCGAAGTGCTACGGAAAAAATAAACCTTGGAACCGGTAATAGGAATAAACCTGTATTATAGTTAGTCCAGCCATAACAACGTTCAATATTTTCATCATTTTTAGAATAGGTTACAACAGTGATTTGTGATACCGGCAGTATACCTACACTCATTTTCCTCTCGGAAGTACTGGGAAAATGAAGGCGCTGGAATGGTTAAGAATGTAAGCTGTGCTGATGTGTTGCTGACTAACCACACTGTCCAACAGAGCAACATAGTCGTAAGAAACAGTTACACGATTGGACAATTGGTACTGCAAGGCAGTACCATCGGTTCCTGCATAGCGACATTCAAGAAAAACATGAGAAATTCGTAGAAAACAGCAAACTATTTTTTGAGCAATAGTACTTTAAGAAGATTAGTGATTCCATGATTCAATATTTTTAACGTTAATGCAAAAGGTCTTCGAAGCTGTTTCTTAAAGAATTTATAATTTGGAAGTTGGCCTCTGAACTACCGTACTACGAAAAAGAACGGATTTCGGAATCATTAACTAGAATTCTCCTATGTAGAGCAAATGTAATACCGAGTCGAAGATTTTTTATTTATCGCGTTTAGAGTAATACTAAACGATTTAGCATTCCTGAGCAAATAAAACTCATAATATTGGAACGTGAAATCGACAGTTAAATAGATATCATGCATAAAAATTGTGAAAGTATGCGCAGCAGACGCCTGCTAGAAACACATATCGGAATCGATAACTAGTCGAACTACATAGGTCGATTCTAGTTTCGTTTCTAGTTGTTGCTATTTGTGCTACTGATGTTGCAGTACGTGTGCACTGTGCATACTTCGAGACTTTCCATACAGAGTATTTTCCTAGATGTCGATTCCACGTTCCGTTATTGTGTGTAAGTTTCATTAGGTCTGAATTGGTAATTCGTTAAAAAGTTAACTATATGGTGGTGCTCTCTGTAGGCTGTTATTGCCAAAATGCGATAAATGAAAAACTTGTTTCGTAAATATGCTATTTTTCGCAGTAATAGAGACAGCATCACAGAAAACAAATTCTGAAAGAAAGCACGAAACACATCTTGCGAAAACGCGTAAGAGGTATACCTTTGGATCGACACTATGATTCACCTATACACGTCAAATCTACTTACCCATTACTATGTCAATTATTTTCCGCAGTAGTACAGACAACAGCTCCAAAAATGAAAATCCTAAAAAATATCACTGCACACACAAAGTGCGGAAATGTGAAAAGTGATAAGCTTTGGATAAAATGTAGTATCCGACTGCACCCGAACCTTCTGAACCAGCACATGAATTCGTCACATGTTATTGACGCGGCAACCCGCGGTAAGACCAAATAATTGCCACAGATGTGACACTCGCAAAATCTTCAGAGTACATCTAATGATGATCGACCATTCTATCCAGAAACGTTTCCGCGTCGAATACTACTGACTCATTCATGATGGTAAATACTTCGGTATTACAGCAGAATATTTTGAAAACGCAGATCCTTTCAGCCACGAAATACACCGAAAACAAATTACGATACGAAAACTAAGGAATACACATTAAACTAAATTGTAAGACATATATAAGCTTTATCATCAACAACTACAATCTTCAACATAACAAAATATTCACACATTACGTCTTTAGTCAAAGCTGACGAGCGAACTCGAACACTAGAATTGACCCGATAGGCAGATAAATTTCCGGATGAATTTGTCCGATTCCAATCGTCGACTTTGAGCAATGGCGTCATACCTAAGGCAAAGACGTTACGTATAGGCAATCTATGGAGGCAACGGATCAACTTGTAAACAAACGAATGTAGCATACGATAAAATTACAATCACAGTCACGCAGTTGGGGAACTATATCGAAACTAACTGAAGATAACGAAAATTATTAAGAACAAGATTTAAAAACAAATTTCCGTGTCTGGTAAGAAGCATTCTCGTAATTTATGCGACTAGAAAAGCACAGAAAACCTTTAAATTGTATTACAGTAAAGCACATGGTGAAGTCGTACTGCTATACTGTTATAAAACAGCGTTAATTTTATATTAATAATTGTATCTAACGGGAGGAGTGCTGGAAAGTGGGGGTTTTGGGTGGGGAGAAACTGAAATGTATCAGAAAAATGGGATAATTAAATGAACGAAAAATACGGAAAATTAGCAGAAAATGTGAAGAAACACACACTAAATTCTGAAACAAAAGCCAGTGCCTGACAAATGATTATCTAAAAAAATAAAGGATATTGGAATTGATAACAAGAATGAACCTATGTAGGTAAATTCCAATTACAGATTCCACCCGCTCATGATTCATATGTATGCACTAAAACCTAGTACGATTTCTAGGTTTGTAATTTTTCTCTAAAATTACTGAGGTGTATAGCAAAAATTGGAATCTGTAATTAGAACTGACCTTCTATATAGGTAAATTCTAGTTAGCGATTCCAATATTAGTAACTCTTTTGCAGTAGTTCAGAGAGCGATTTCAAATGCAGAAATCAAATGCAGAAATCAAATGCTGAAAAACGATCTTGTTAGGCAAATTTTTCACTTTTTCACAGTAATGGTAATCGTAATACCATTTGTCGAAATCCTGTAACACATTAGTGCACACACTTGTTAAAACGATCTAAATAACGAACGGTAGAATAATTGGTATCGGTAACTATAAGTAAACCATACAGGTCAGTTTAACAATTCCAGTATTTGTTAGACCCTACTTTTTGTCATTTTCTTTGTGTACTCGTCCCGTTAGATTTAACAATTAGGATTAAAAGTTAAGCTAGTTGATAATGTTATATCATGCTGTATAATGTACTGTATTTAAAGGTTCTCGGTAGTTTTCTTACTCGCATAAATTACAGTAATTTGTTTGACATGTATACTTCTTTTCTTGTTCTTCGGTCCTCATTCCTTTTGGTGACATGGTACGATAATTACTGAGCATCTCCATATGTACCCAAGTTGTAAATATTCCTCCATACGTATTTCCTATGTCATCACAGAATGCTCGCAGTTCCACACGCCATTGCCACAACGAACCGGCCACCAGAGACTACTGCCGAAGTCGTTAGGATAAAGTAAGTCTGACTTTTCCAGCTCTAATTAGACAGTAAATGTTTTGCATACTTTGTTTCTTGCTAGCACGCGTTCTACTTTTCAGTGTGGTTTAACTTTTGAAACAACTGGCTACACAGAGTGATCAGACAAAAGAGACAGTATTTATGCAAACAGTTTCTTACGCTACTAACAGACGGCGTTACTGTTTACGGTTACAGAATATTGGCGCGTACTTTGAAATGTTGCAGATCGGGTTATAAACCGAAATCAATAAAGTCATAAATAAAAATTACGCTGTGCTTTTGAGTTTCGAAAGTGGGTGACTAAGTGTGTATTCCTGTCTTGACACAAGCGTGTCGTTGCAACAGGTCTGCTAGGTACGAGAGGCACAGCACGTGAAAGCTCCACACAGGGAACAGCTGTCTGCCATCGCAGGTTAATTTCGGCCTGATGAGCAGGCAGGACGTCGATTTCGGGGCTCGAGTCGCACCCTCCATCGACTCCAGACTATGGCTGCTGCAGTGAACAGCTCGCTGCCCACGTCAGCTGGTTCCCCTGCAAGGCCGTGTGATCCAGTACTCGCTATCGCGCCACGTTCTCAACCTCTGACGTACACTTCCCAGCAGACTCACTCCTGACCATCCACTCCTCCAACTTCTCTTCCTTTTGCTCTGTTCACCCTGCTTCAGACGAAATGCGTGTGCCTGCACCGTTTCCTCGACATCTGCAACACAACTATAAGCAGCTTCTTGCGCCATTCACTGAAATCTCTAAAACGCGAAAATCGTCTGTAGTTCCACACCACACGACACAAAAATCGGCAGTTGCAGTTCCCTGTGGACCTGGCCCAGGGTCTGTGGCCTCACCATAGTAATGGGGCAGATACTACTGAACTTAAGGCATCCAGACGTATTACTAAATTTGCCACACGTAAGGACATAAAAGGCGACAATAGTATGTCAGAAAGCACAACATGTGGCGTTGGTGAACTGTTTGAGAGCGCAGTGTGTGGAGAAACGACGTGTTTGAGAGAGAGAGAGAGAGAGAGAGAGAGAGAGAGAGAGAGAGAGAGAGAGAGAGAGAGAGAAAACTACACCTTGTGTGTTACAGTCTGTCCATAGCTCTACGCACAGCAGAACAATTTGTTGTTTTATCAGTGACAGGCTGACAAGCAAAAAAAGATCTAAGTTTCTTTTCAAGAGACACAAGGCCTTTTCGACCTAAATATTTCAAAGAAATTGGAAACAACCTGCCCCTGAAACGTAAATGCGGAGGGAAGTAAAAGTGGAAAAATGACTTAAGAACACACAAAACATTTTCTGCTTTCAATCCTTTGCAAACAGATAAGTAGTGAAAAGAGCCATTGCCCTGTTATTCCTGGTAAAGTCATACAGATTGTACCCTTCTAGACGCATGTTTTTCCCAACAAAGATATTGTGCTGAAGATATTGCCAGCGAAAACAACAAAATATTGCCAATCCATTAATGTTTACTTCTTTCGGCAATATCTATATGAGCGGGGGGCTTGCTGATTTTGTAAGACTACTATGGGCCACCACAAGTGAAGATACATAGTAACTGGTTAATCATCAAACTTCACTCAGTGATTCACTGTCAAAGTATACGTATATGTTGGAATATGCTTAGCGTAACCGCAGGTTATGACACTAAAATATCCGTATCACTATTTGAAAAAGTTATCGGTGTGCCTTTCGATACTGGACTGCTTGAATGAGAAAGTGATTTTTAATGTAAAAACTTGACTTCAGTGAAGTGTGCAAAATGTCTTCCGCTTTGTTTAAAAACTACATCGAAATCCCGCATCTCCGCTATAAGGGTTAATGTAAGCTCTATGAGAAAATCAGCCCCGGAAAGATATTTCCAAACCGGGGCAAAAACTTGATAGTGCCCCCCCCCCCCCCCGGGTATTTGAGACGGGAAGTCAAAAATTTAAAACATGTTTATCAAAATACATTCAATTTGTAGTACACATCTTTGTGAAGAGTTTGATGAACAAGACATAGACGTTTGAGGATAAGTGAGACACGTTATTTGGTCTTAAGTGTACCAATGTGCAGGGCTACGCTGCAGCTTTCGTCTTTCGCTCTGTGGAATTCAGACGTGTATATTTTGTAATGGAAGCCATCAAAATCTATATTCAGGACAGTGGAAATTAAAATGTTCTGTGGTGCCTCTTCTGCTTCCACTCGGCCGGTTTGATATCCTACAACACCCCCCCCCCCCAAAAAAAAAAAAAAAAAACTTCACAATTAATACTGGGTACTGGGTGGGATTATTTGTGATCAAGAGAATAAGAACTCTTCAGAAAATTTGTACACGCTCTTACCTATTACCTAATAACTTTCCCTTGTGTGCCATTAAATATAGGAAACATAAAACCAGGAAAGACAAGCAAGACAGCACACATTGCTTCAGTTATTAGGTCCCAGCATTTTATTTCTCTAATCTTGCTACTGCTTCACATAGTATGCTTCCATTTCTGCGAAAGAATCTGTTACCTCATAAAAGTTCGTCAGACGTTTTACTAGATTTTATCATTTCGTTGTTTAATACTGAAAAAGGTGTTAATACAAATAGTACCCAAGGCTGCAGTGACTTCTCGATTTGATTGCGTCTACTTTGTCAATGTCTGCTACATGGAACGAACTATGCCTTTCTAATAGTGCAGCAATGGTAACACACGCCAATTAAGCGAGACTGTTTTGGCACAAATTGTCATTTATACCCACCTCATTAACATAAATAACACTAGTGAAAATAGTTCACAAAGTACCACCATCGAATGCCTATTAGGCCTACTACAAGCAAAAAGTTTTGTTAGTAAATAGTTTCACATTTCATTCGGGCTTTAGTTTCTCAAGAATGAGATCGAAAAGTAGTACGAAATTTTTACATAAATTGTTCCAAATAATTTGTGTGTCCCCGTCGCTTCTCCTTCCTCGCACACCCAATCAGCCACATAAACAGTGGTTGGCATTCACCCGTTCGGATTTATTCGTCTCAGCTCATATAGCTCAGTCCCCTTTTGGTCTCAGGGTTAGTTGTTTAATGTCTAGATGCGACGTGGATTCCTCTGGAAGAGACATTATGTACACTATGCACGCATTCAAAAATCAAGATTCGGTCAGAAATCGACTGAGAACGTGTTCAAAAATGTTCACAAACCACTGGGGATGCGTTTCAAAATCAGGTGAATTCCAGATACATCCGACGGGCGCTGGATACTAGGCGCTTTGTGAGAAAAGGCTTTTTCTTCAGGAATACGAATTTGGTGCCCGGGGCAGATAACCCGGATGCCCCCCCCCCAAATCACCCTACCCCCCCCCCATGACCGGGCCTTTGAGGAGTGTAGTAGGTAGTAGGTACGTGTTTCGCGCTGTTATTACTTTAAGCAGCGGGTTTCTACAACTGTTAATTGAAAATGTAATGATACAATAATTGTTTTGAGTTACTTGTAATTTCCCTCCTGTGGTACTAGTATGCTGTTACTTTCTATTTGGATGGAAATGACACGGACCACTGTTTTTTTAATTATCGACTGTTATTCTAAGCGTGGTTATCGTGTGCCTCACGTAAATGCCTAAGGAAGATGTATTACACCATCTACAACTAATTTTATATTTCCATTAGAAAAATAATCTAACCAAGAAGACATTCTGCCCTTCGCTCCATAAACGGCAGACGGACATTCTGCAGGAATACATACGCTATCCACAAGCCTGTTCCTCCTCTTTCGGCTTCCTCCTCTATCCCTGATCTTCTTTCATTTCTCTCCATCCACTCCATAATCAACACCTTCCTCACATACTGAGGCCTGTTTTACATTATCCATTCTTCGTGTTTTCCACGCAGCTTCTCTTCATGCTTCGGAGTTTCGTGATACGCCGTTTCCTTCAACTCAGCATCAAATGCTTCTGATTTCCTAACCCGCCCCACCTTTTCCGCTTGCAGCTTATCTACTTCCTCTCTTAAAATTCTCAACACCATCTCCCAGGTAGCTCCTTGCGGTTTTGACAACACCGCTACCTGTGCTACTGACTACATAATTAATTTTTGTTATGCAAACATAAATGAACAGAAAAACCACATAAATGTACCACTACTCTAAATATTTTCACTACATTACATGGTTAAATAGCGATCCACATTCTTAGCTCTGCACAGAACAGAAGCAAATCGTGAGAACATCTGTAATACTACCGTATTATTTATTACTGTAACTTACTATTGCTGCACTTGATCGTCCCCCCTATCTATGCCATCACACAAGTTATTATCCCACTGCTTGCCCTTCTGATATGCAGTCCAATCCTCATCTGAAGCAGTTGAGTTACTTGCATAGATTCATGCCGCAACGTCGTCGTCTTTGGATGTTACATTTTCTGTAGTCAGTGTTTCTTTTGTCTCTCCTATTTCCCATTTCATAAAGGCTTCGTAAAGGCTTCGTAAAGGCTAACAGTGTGATCTTTATTCTCATTACCTTCTTTAGCTACCTGGGATTTTTTGACCGTTTCTTGTAGTTCATTCTTGTAGGTTTTGTATGGAAAGCATGATGATCAAGCATCAGCAGAATAAGATTTTCTATCTTTCCATTAGAATTGTCGATGCATCTGTGGAACCAGAGTAAGAATATTTCGGTTGTCATCCACCTGTATTCAAGAGCTTTGGCCCAAACTCCTGGTGGCAAAACAAGATTCGACTTCTTGCTATTCCCGCGTCCTAGGATAGAACAACATCAGAGGCTTGAATCTTCTGTCCACTGAACAATAAATTTCAGCTGTCACTGTGTGTCCACGATCTGCAGACGTGAGCACACCAAATTCACGATGTCCTTCACTTGCAACAATTTTTGAGTGCTGTTTCGGTACGACAGTTACACCAGTCTCATCACAGTTGTTAATTCTTTCTCCAGTTACTGTATTTTCAGCGATAACTCTAGTCAATAACTCGAAAAAACTGTTATAGTGTCACTTCATTGAATCTCATAGCACACGCCACGGATGTGGCTTCTGTTTTCCTAAAACTTCGGTCAGTATGTCATCCAGAAATACAAGGCTCCAGTCCTCTCTAGCCGTTTCAGTTTTGTTGTTAAATGTGGGCATCCGTTTCATTCTGCGCAGTTCTTTGATAGTTACACCAAAACCGTCGCTTTTTCAGATCCTCAAAATATTTACAAAGTTCTACCTCTTGCTTCTTATTGAAAACACATTGACATTTTCCACTGCTTTTTGTCAGTTGTTGAGAGGGATTGTCATTTTTCTCCTTCACGTATCGTTTTAAAGTTCTCGAAGGCACGACAAATGGTTACGCTGATTTTTCGTTGGTCGTAGTTTTATTAATTACCGATTGAGCAGCTTGTTCGATGTTTCCCGTTGACCAGCTTTTTCTATCCGTTTTCAGTACGGAATGAATGACCATCTACAAATGAGAAAGGCAAAACATGCGGCAGGTAAGAACACGCTGATTTAGGTGGACTAAACATTGAGTGCGAAGAAAAAACTGCATATTTACCTTCGTTGTAAACGGCCCTAAAAGTTATAGCAGAATAACTAATTCGCACACTTTCGTAGGCGGACTACATAACTATCGCGCTGCAAAAGTTGCAACCATTCTGAACCGCAACAGATATTGGTTTGGTGAAAACTTGGCAGTCTGAGCGCACTCAAGCACCTTTAGACGAATTGAGACCACCGAGAGAGTTCTGCATCGGTCTCCCTTACGCTCTCCGAACTTCCAACACGAGACCAAACCGTGACGCAGAATGCATCTTTTGCAGCGTCTGCCACTATAGTTGGCTGATAATCTGCGCGAACCTGTAAACGTGCTGCTCTTCTTTGTATCTTCTCTATTTCTTGTATCAATCCTGCCTGGTACGGAAACTTGCCTGATGAGCAATATTGAAGTATTCGTTGAACGAATATTTCGAAAGGTAGTCACTTTGTTGATGGACTAAATATTCTGGGGATTCACCCAATGAATCTGTCTGGCACGTACTTTACCCACGTTTAATTTTACACTGAGGCAAGAGTCTCGGGATAGCGATATGGACATTTAGAAATGGCGGTAGTATCACGTACACAAGAAATAAAACAACAGTTCATCGGCGGAGCTGTCGTTTGTACTCCGGTGATTCATGTGAGAAGGTTACCGACGTGACTGTGGCCGCACGACAGGAATTAGGACTTTTAATGTCGAACAATACTTGGAGCTAGATGTATGGATCCTTACATTTCAGAAATCGTTAGGCTGTTCGATATTCCGGGATCCACAATGTCAAGTGTGCCGGGAATACCAAAGTTCTGGCATTGCCTCTCACCACGGGCAACGCAGTGGGTGACGGCCTTCACTTAACGACCAAATGCAGCGGCTATAGCGTAGAGTTGTCAGTGCTAAAAGAGAGGCAACAGTGCGTGAAATAACCGCAGAAATCAATGTGAGACGAACGACGAAATCATCCGTGAGGGCTGAGGGCAGCGCGGCGAAATTTGGCGTTAATGGGCTGTGGCAGCGACGGCCGACGAGTGTGTCAAAACTGGTTCAAATGGCTCAGAGCACTATGGGACTTGATACCTGAGGTCATCAGTCCCCTAGACTTAAAACTACTTAAACCTAACCAACCTAAGGACATCACACATCCATGCCCGAGGAAGGATTCGAACCTGCGACCGTAGCCGACGCGCGGTTCCGGACTGAAGCGCCTAGAACCGCTCGGCCACACACGGCCGGCCGCGAGTGTCTTTGGGACGACACTGCCTGCAGAGTCTCCCCCGGGCTGGTCACCATTTCAGTTCCACCTCAGACGACTGGAAAACCGTGACCTGTTCCGATGAGTCCCGATTTCAGTTGGTAACAGCTGATGCACAAGTGGTCTAGGGGTGGGTCTTCGGTTAGTAACCAAAAACTTCCTCGGCCCTCGACCCGCTACCACTTAAGTTTTCCCCCCTGCGGGTCCGGGGTAAGAATAGGCCCGAGTTATTCCTGCCTGTCGTAAGAGGCGACTAAAAGGAGTTTCCACCGTTTCGGCCTTTCATGTGATGGTCCCCCTTGGGGTTTGACCTACATTTTTCAAAATTCTTCTGAAGTACCAGCCTTTTGGGGAAGGACACCTTACGTGGTGTACCATTGGTCCTAAGTGCTCTCAGACCTTGGCACTCAGTATTGCACCGGCGTTGTAACCATACCCACTATTCCTCCAATTGGGCCTAAACGCCTGATGGGTTGTCCAAGTTACGCCCATAGTGCATCTCCATCTGCACCAGCCATCATGATGGACTTTCCATGGCACCAGAAATCCAGCACGGTAGCCAGCCCGTTGTGGTGGGGTCGTCATGTACCCTCTAGGTTGTAGCCCCCTGACAACACAGGGATCGTACTGCCGATACCTGAGCTGCACCCTCCCCACGTCGGCCAAGGAGTAGATGCCCGTCTCCTTGGGGCATCAGGACTCCCGGCAATGGTCATCCTGCCAGGTGGCCCTTGCTGCGGCTGGGTGGCGCCCGTGGGGAGAGCCCCTGGTCGGAGTGGGTGGTATCGGGGCGGACGTTTCGCAGATGAAACGTCAACACGTATCAGGTCGCTCTGCGGCCGAGTCTTTCAAAAGAAAAGGTACCGTTTCAAGTCCTGGTTCTCCTGCCCTTTCCCCCTTGGCCACTCCATGGGAGGAGGGACAGGCCCGCCGGCTTGGGGCGAAGTACTTCCCCCGCTATTTGGTCTGTTCTCGAACCGATGGGGGGACATTCGCCACCTCCAAGCCGATGTTCTTTGTTCACCACATTGAGGACGTCTTTGGGGAAGTCGAGGCTCTCAGCAAGATGCGTTCAGGGTCCGTTCTTATCAAGACCACCTCCGCCACACAGTCGGCGGCGCTACAGGCGTGCGACCGCCTAGGGGACATCCCAGTATCCATTGTCCCACATCTGGCACTAAATAGGACGCAGGGGGTGATTTTTCATCGTGACCTCCTGCTACAATCTGATGAGGAGCTCAGGGCCAACCTGGAGCGCCGAGGCGTGCATTTCGTCCGGCGAGTTCAGCGCGGCCCCAAAGACCGTCGCATCGACACTGGGGCCTTTATCCTCGCCTGCGAGGGGGACGTTCTCCCGGAGAAGGTAAAGGTGATGTGCTACCGGTGTGACGTGCGACCCTACGTCCCGCCTCCTATGCGATGTTTTAGGTGTTTGCGTTTTGGGCACATGTCGTCACGGTGTGAGGCTGAGCCCCTTTGTGGCGATTGTGGCCGCCCTCTTCGTGAGGAACATACATGCACCCCACCACCTCGGTGCATTAATTGTCCTGGCGTCCACTCGCCTAGATCCTCAGACTGCCCTGCCTATCAGAAGGAGAAAAAGATACAAGAAATCAAAACTTTGGATCGGCTCTCCTATACTGAGGCCAAGAAGAAGTATGACCGTCTCCATCCCGTGCCATTGACTACTTCTTTTGCCTCAGTTGTGTCCACTCCTTCCGCGGTATCCTCACCCCTATCCTGTCCCCCCTACGCCTCCTCCGCCCATCAGGGGGCTCCACCTCCGCCTCCCAAATCCCTCCCTTCCAAATCCTCCTCCCCCGTGGCCCCCACCCCCTCTGCCCCAGGGGCCACCCTTCCTCCTCCTCCTCCCCCCACGCCACCTGAGAAGCGTTCCTCTTCTCAGGCGTCCATCGGGGAAACGTCCCGGACCCCAGCTTCTGAGGTCCGGCGTTCCAAAACGGACCCCGCGCGTGAGGACCTTCTTCGGGTCCAGCCCACCATCCCTGTGCCTCTTCGGCCTTCCAAGAAGGCCTCCAAGAAGAAATCTCTATCCCCCTCTCCACCCCGGCGCGTTTCGTTTGACGCTCCTTCCGTAAGTCGCCGCTCCCGGCCGTCCTCAGTTTCGCCGGGACGCTCAGCTGCCAGGCGCTCAGCTGGCCCCTCGCCGGCAAATGATGCTGCCCAAACTACACAACCCGGGACAGCGGCCGCAGCTGGCGACGACTCGATGGAACAGGATCCGCCTCCCGCCGGTTGTAGCGTTGTTCCCTCGAAACCTGGCCCTCCGCGGCCGTCGAGGTGACCAGCTCTTCCCCCGTCTCGTTCCCCCTCTTTTTTGACTAGCGATGGCCTTGTTACACTGGAACATAAGAGGTATTCGATCTAATCGGGAGGAATTACAACTGCTCCTCCGCCTGCACTGTCCGCTCGTCCTTGGTCTCCAGGAAACCAAGTTGCGCCCGACTGACCGTATTGCCTTTACCCACTATACCTCGGAGCGGTATGACCTCACCCCTGTGGACGGTATCCCAGCTCATGGTGGGGCCATGTTGCTCGTTCGGGACGATGTCTATTACCATCCTATCCCATTGACCACCCCACTCCAAGCAATAGCTGTCGGCATTACTCTTTCTGCTTTTACTTTTCAGTTTGTACCATCTACACTCCACCGTCATCTGTTGTTAGTCGGGCTGACATGATGCACCTGATCGTTCAGCTCCCCCCGCCGTTCTTATTGTTTGGCGACTTCAATGCCCATCATCCCCTTTGGGGCTCTCCTGCATCCTGTCAAAGAGGCTCACTCTTGGCGGATGTCTTCAACCATCTCAATCTTGTCTGCCTCAATACCGGCGCCCCGACTTTCCTCTCGGACTCTACTCATACCTACTCCCACTTGGACCTCTCGATCTGTTCTACCACTCTTGGCCGTCGGTTCGAGTGGTATGTCCTTTCTGACACCTATTCGAGCGACCACTTCCCCTGTGTCGTTCGTCTCCTGCACCACACCCCATCCCCCCACGTCCTTCGAGCTGGAACATACTGAAAGGTGACTGGGGACTTTACTCCTCCCTGGCGACCTTTCCGGACCACGATTTTCCTAGTTGTGACAGTCAGGTCGAATACCTCACGGCCGTTATCATCAATGCTGCCGAACGTTCCATTCCTCGTACTATCTCTTCTTCACGTCGCGTTTCTGTCCCCTTGTGGAATGAGGCTTGTAGAGACGCTATCCGTGCTCGACGACGTGCTTTACGCACCTTTCGCCGCCATCCTACGTTGGCGAATTGTATTGAATACAAACGACTCCGAGCGCAATGCCGTCGAGTCATCAAAGACAGCAAAAAAGCTTGTTGGGCCTCTTTCACCAGCTCCTTCAACAGTTTTACTCCCTCTTCCGTCGTTTGGGGTAGCCTGCGCCGGCTGTCGGGCATTAAGGCCCACTCCTCGGTACCTGGCCTGATCTCAGGTAATGAGGTCCTTGTTGATCCTGTGGCTGTCTCCAACGCCTTTGGCCGCTTTTTCGCGGAGGTTTCAAGCTCCGCCCATTACCATCCTGCCTTCCTTCCCAGGAAAGAGGCAGAAGAGGCTCGGCGACCTTCCTTCCACTCGCTGAATCTGGAAACTTATAATGCCCCCTTTACTATGCGGGAACTCGAACGTGCGCTTGCACTGTCCCGGTCCTCTGCTCCGGGGCCAGATGCCATTCACGTTCAGATGCTGGCACACCTTTCTCCGGCGGGCAAAAGCTTCCTTCTTCGTACCTACAATCGCGTCTGGACCGAAGGTAAAGTCCCCATGCGTTGGCGTGACGCCGTTGTTGTTCCTATACCCAAACCCGGGAAGGATAGACACCTTCCTTCTAGTTACCGCCCCATTTCTCTTACAAGCTGTGTCTGTAAGGTGATGGAGCGCATGGTTAATGCTCGGTTAGTCTGGATTCTTGAATCTCGACGACTACTTACTAATGTCCAATGCGGCTTTCGTCGCCGCCGCTCCGCTGTTGACCACCTTGTGACCTTGTCGACATTCATCATGAACAACTTTTTGCGAAGGCGCCAAACGGTAGCCGTGTTCTTCGACTTGGAAAAGGCTTATGATACCTGTTGGAGGGGAGGTATCCTCCGCACTATGCACAGGTGGGGCCTACGCGGTCGCCTGCCCCTTTTTATTGATTCCTTTTTAACGGATCGAACGTTTAGGGTACGTGTGGGTTCCGTATTGTCCGACGTCTTCCTCCAGGAGAACGGAGTGCCTCAGGGCTCCGTCTTGAGCGTAGCCCTTTTTGCCATCGCGATCAATCCAATTATGGATTGCATTCCACCTAATGTCTCAGGCTCTCTCTTTGTCGATGACTTCGCGATCTACTGCAGTGCCCAGAGAACATGCCTCCTGGAGCGCTGCCTTCAGCGTTGTCTCGACAGCCTATACTCATGGAGCGTGGCAAATGGCTTCCGGTTCTCTGAAGAGAAGATGGTTTGTATTAACTTTTGGCGATATAAAGCGTTCCTTCCGCCATCCTTACATCTCAGTCCCGTAGTTCTCCCATTCGTGGACACAACTAAGTTTCTAGGGCTCACGTTGGACAGGAAACTGTGTTGGTCTCCACATGTCACTTATTTGGCGGCCCGTTGTACACGTTCCCTTAATGTCCTCAGAGTTCTTAGTGGTTCATCTTGGGGAGCGGATCGCACTGTCTTGCTTCGCTTGTATCGGTCCATAGTCCGATCGAAGCTGGATTATGGGAGCTTCGTCTACTCGTCCGCTCGGCCATCCCTCTTACGCCGGCTCAACTCCATCCACCATCGGGGGTTACGTCTTGCGACCGGAGCCTTCTACACTAGTCCTGTCGAGAGTCTTTATGCTGAAGCTGCCGAGTTACCATTGACCTACCGGCGCGACGTACTGCTGTGTCGGTATGCCTGCCGGCTGTTGTCTATGCCCGACCACCCCTCTTACCAGTCCTTCTTCGCCGATTCTCTCGATCGTCAGTACGGGTTGTATGTGTCTGCCCTGCTGCCCCCCGGAGTCCGCTTCCGTCGCTTGCTTCGACAATTGGATTTTGCCCTCCCTACCACCTTTAGAGAGGGTGAGAGCCCGACACCACCTTGGCTCCAGGCTCCGGTTCATCTTTATCTCGACCTCAGCTCACTCCCGAAGGAGGGTACTCCGGCTGTATTGTATTGCTCCCGGTTTGTCGAACTTCGTGCTCGACTTGCCGGTCACACCTTTATTTACACCGATGGCTCCAAAACTGATGATGGTGTCGGCTGTGCCTTTGTCGTCGGGGCCGCCACCTTCAAATACCGGCTCCTCGACCAATGTTCCAGCTTTACGGCCGAGCTTTTTGCTCTCCATCAGGCCGTTCAGTATGCCCGCCGCCACCGCCATTCATCGTATGTACTCTGCTCTGACTCACTCAGTGCTCTTCAGAGCCTTGGAGCTCCCTATCCGGTCCATCCCTTGATTCAACGGATACAGCAGTCCCTCCATTTTTTAGCTGATAATGGTGGTTCTGTCAGCTTTCTGTTGGTTCCCGGACATGTAGGAGTGCCTGGGAATGAGGCTGCGGATGCTGCAGCCAAGGCTGCAGTCCTCCTGCCTCAGCCAGCCTCCCATTGTGTCCCGTCATCGGACGTTCGGGGGGATGTATGTAAGAGGCTTGTGTCGTTGTGGTGGGATGCTTGGTCATCCCTCCAAGGAAACAAGCTCCGGGCAGTAAAACCGCTCCCAACTCCTTGGACAACATCCTCCCGACCATCTCGGCGCGAGGAGGTCCTTCTGACCAGGTTGAGAATTGGGCATTGCCGGTTTAGCCACCGCTACCTGCTCTCCGGTGATCCAGCCCCGCAGTGCCCTTGTGGACAGGCCTTAACAGTGCGCCATGTTTTATTGTCGTGTCCCCGTTTTAGTCAATTTCGTGTTGTCCTGTCCCTGCCGTCTACCTTACCGGATATTTTAGCTGATGACGCTCGAGCAGCTGCTCGTGTTCTGCGTTTTATGACTTTGACTGGCTTGTCCAAAGACATCTAACCTTTTTACTTATTTTATCTGCATCTTTGTCAGGTCTTTCTGGTGTCCCCCTTGAGTTTTACTAGATCCCTTGTGCTCTAACAAGTGACTGGGCGCTAATGACCTCAGTAGTTGAGCGCCCTTAAACCCAATCCAAAAAAAAAAAAAAAAAAAAAAAAACTTAAGTTTTGAATAAAAATCATCGGTGATGGGGGCCAAAAACTTCACCATCAGCCAGCTACGGCCTTGTCAAAGAGGGTGGAGGAGTGAACACAGGTTTAAGGCACTCTTGCCCTTAGAGTGGGAGACCGCCTTTAAAGGCTGTAAAGTCAGCATGATGAACGGCATCAGGATGCAGAACAATTGGAAACCACTGCATTGATGACACGTAACGTGTATCCACATGATATGTGACGTGCAATTGAGAAAGTGTCACGATCTTACCATTCGCAAAAGATTCCGACCTTGTCCCCAGTTCGGATCTCTGGGAGGGGACTGCCAAGGGACAGGTGACCATGAGAAAAAAATGGAATAACCAACGAAGGGTAACGTTCTATGAGTCGGGGTGTGGAACGTCAGAAATTTAAACTTCGTAGAGACACTAGATCTGATAAGGGCTATGCTAAGAATCAGTCTAGATATAGTGGGTGTCAGTGAAGTGAAATGGAAAGAAGGCAAGGATTTCTGGTCAGAAGACTATAGGGTAACGTAAACAGCAGCAGAAAATGGTGTAATGGGAGAAGGATTCGTCATGAGTAGGAAGGTAAGACAGAGTGTTAGTATGAACAGTTAATTGAGTGGGTGGTTCTTACCAGAATCCACAGAAAACTCATACTGATAACGGTGGTTCAGGTACACACGCCAACGTCGGAAGATGAAGAGACAAAGCATATGAATATATTGGACGGGTAATTCAGCAAGTAAAGAGAGGTGAAAGTCTAATAGTTGTTGGAGACTGGAATGCAGTTGTAGGAGAAGGAATGGAAGGTAAGTTTACGGGGGAAAATGGGCTCTGTACTACGAATGAAAGAGGAGGAGGAGGACTGACTTTTGCAGTAAATTTCAGCTAGTAATACCGAATGTTCTGTTCAAGAAATAGAGCAAGTGGTATACTAGAAAAAAGGCCGCGTGGATATGGGTCGAATCCAGTTATATTGCGTCATGGTCATGCAGAGATGCCGAAATAAGATACTGGATTGTAAGGTGTACACAGGAGCAGATATAAACTTAGATAAAAATATTAGAAATAAGGAATAGGCTGACGTTTAAGAGACTGGTTAGGAAGAATCAATGCTCAAAGATGTGGTATACGGAAGAACTAAGGAATGATGAAATGCAGTTGAAGTATTCTATAGGTACTGCGATTACGAGTACCTCAGTAGGCAATTCAGGTAAAGAGGAATGGGTACCTCTAAAAAGGACAATCACAAAAGCTGGAAAGAAAAACGTAGATACAAAGAAGGTAACTGTGAAGAAACAATGGGTAACACAAAAAATCGTTCAGTTGATCGATGAAGGAAGGAAGGAAATAAATTTTACGGAAATTGAGGAATACAGAAATAAGAGCCACTTAGGAATGAAATAAATTGGAGCTGTAGGGAAGAAACGCTAACAGACTCTATGGAACAATGGAAGAAACCGAAAAAGAAAGGATTGTCGGAAGGACTGACTCAGCATATAGAAAAGTCAAAATAACCTTACACTAAATTAAAAGCAAGCGCGATAACATTAACAGTGCAAGGGGAATTCCACTGTTAAATGCAGAAGAGAGCGGATATGCGGAAAGAGTACACTGAATGCTCCTATGATTGGGAAGACTTGTCTGATACGATAGAAGAAGAAACAGGAGTCGATATAGACGAGATAGGTGATCCAGTTTTAGAATCAGAATTTAAGAGCTTTGGAATTCTTAAGATCGAATAAGTCAGAAGGGATTGATAACATTCAATCAGAATTTCTAAAATCACTGTGGCAAATAACAAAAGGATTATTCACTTCATTGTGTAGAATATGAGTTTGGCGATATACAATCTGACTTCGGAAAACATCACATACACAATTTCAAGGACTGCAAGTACACAATCAACTTTAACAACTCATGCATCCAAGTTGCTGATAGAGTAATATACAGAAGAATGGAAAAGAAAATGAAGGATGTGTTGGATGACGATCATTTTGGCTGAAGGATAGGTAAAGGTTGCAGAGGGACAATTCTGACGTTGCGATTGATGATGGAAGCACGACTGGAAAGTGTTCCATAATGTCAAATTGTGAAAGACGTTCGACATTCTGAGAAAACTAGGCGTAAGCTATGGGGAAAGAGCTAAGAACTAACAATAAGAGTGTAAGAGCAAGAACGGAGTGCTCGGATTAAAGGGTGTAAGACAGGGATGCAGCCCTTCGCCCTGTTCAATCTGTACAACGAGGAGGTGATGACAGAAATAAGAGAGCTTAAAGAGTGGAATTAAAATAGAAGATGAAAGGATAGCAGTGATAAGATTCGCTGACAACGTTGTTGGCTCAAATGGCTCTGAGCACTATGCGACTTAACTTCTGAGGTCATCAGTCGCCTAGAACTTAGAACTAATTAAACCTAACTAACCTAAGGACATCACACACATCCATGCACGAGGCAGGATTCAAACCTGCGACCGTAGCGGTCGCTCGGCTCCAGACAGTAGCGCCTAGAACCGCACGGCCACTACGGCCGGTGACAACGTTGTTATCCTGAGTAAAAGTGAAGTAGAATTAATTACCAGCTTAATGGAATAAACAGTTTAATGAGTCCAGAGTATGGAATGAGAGTAAACTGAAGGAAGACGAAAGTAGTAAGTAAAAGAAATGAAAACAGTGAGAAACGTACCATCAGGATTGGTGATGAAGTAGTAGACGAAGTTGAGAAATTTTATTACCTAGGACGCAAAATAACCAATGACGAAAGGACAGGGACGACATGAAAAGCAGATTAACACTGGAAAGAAATGCATTCCTGGCCAAAGAAAGCCTGCTAGTATCAACCATAGGCCTTCATTGGAGGAGTAAATTTCTGAGAAAGAACCTTTAGAGCACACTATTGCTTGGTATTCAAATGTGAACCTTGGCGAAACCGGAGTAGAAGAGAGTCGAAGCATTCGAGATGTGGTGCTACAGAAGAACGTTGAAAGACAGGTGAACTGATAAGGTAAGGAATTGAGGGGGTTCTCCACGGAATCGGAGAGGCAAGGAATGTAGAGAAGACACTGGCAAGAAAAAGGCATAGTACGGTAGGGCATATGCTTAGGCATCAAGGAATAAACGTCCATGAATTACAGGAAAGCCCCCGTCGGAAGTTACTCGTCCTTCGGGTGTGTAGGAAACTGTAGGCTAAGTCAGAGATTGGAAGATACAGGAAAGTCAAAACAACCTTTGGTGACATTAAAAGCAACGGTGGTAACATTAAGAGTGCAACGGGAATTCCACTGTTAAATGCAGAGGAGAGAGCAGATAGGTGGAAAGAATACATTGAAAGCCTCTATGAGGGTGAAGATTTGTCTGATGTGATAGAAGAAGAAACAGGGGTCGATTTAGAAGAGATAGGGGATCCAGTATTAGAATCGAAATTTAAAAGCTTTGGAGGACTTACGGTCAAATAAGGCAGAAGGGATAGATAACATTCCATCAGAATTTCTGAAATCATTGGGGGAAGTGGCAACAAAACGACTATTCGCGTTGGTGTGTAGAATATGAGTCTGGCGATGTACCATCTGACTTTCGGAAAAGCATCATCCACACTATTCCGAAGACGGCAAGAGCTGACAAGTGCGAGAATTATCGCACAATCAGCTTAACAGCTCATGCATCGAAGCTGCTTACAAGAATAATATACAGAAGAATGGAAAAGAAAATTGAGAATGCGCTAGGTGACGATCAGTTTGGCTTTAGGAAAAGTAAAGGGACGAGAGATGCAATTCTGACGTTACGGCTAATAATGGAAGCAAGGCTAAAGAAAAATCAAGACACTTTCACAGGATTTGTCGACCTGGAAAAAGCGTTCGACAATATAAAATGGTGCAAGCTGTTCGAGATTCTGAAAAAAGTAGGGGTAAGCTATACTGAGAGACGGGTCATATACAATATGTACAACAATCAAGAAGGAATATTAAGAGTGGACGATCAAGAACGAAGTGCTCGTATTAAGAAGGGTGTAAGACATGGCTGTAGCCTTTCGCCCCTACTCTTCAATCTGAACATCGAGGAAGCAATGATGGAAATAAAAGAAAGGTTCAGGAGTGGATTTAAAATACAAGGTGAAAGGTGATACGATTCGCTGATGACATTGCTATCCTGAGTGAAAGTGAAGAAGAATTAAATGATCTGCTGAACGGAGTGAACAGTCTAATGAGTACACAGTATGGTTTGAGAGTAAATCGGAGAAAGACGAAGGTAATGAGAAGTAGTAGAAATGAGAACAGCGAGAAACTTAACATTAGGATTGATGGTCACGAAATCAATGAAGCTAAGGAATTCTGCTAACTAGGCAGTAAAATAACCAATGACGGACGGAGCAAGGAGGACATCAAAAGCAGACTCGCTATGGCAAAAAAGGCATTTCTGGCAAAGAGAAGTCTACTAATATCAAATACCGGCCTTAATCTGAGGAGGAAATTTCTGAGGATGTACGTCTTGAGTACAGCATTGTATGGTAGTGAAACATGGACTGTGGGAAAACCGGAACAGAGGAGAATCGAAGCATTTGAGATGTGGTGCTTTAGACGAATGTCGAAAATTAGGTGGACTGATAAGGAATGAAGAGGTTCTACGCAGAATCGGAAAGGAATATGTGGAAAACACTGATAAGGAGAAGGGACAGGATGATAGGACATCTGCGAAGACATGAGGGAATGACTTCCATGGTACTAGAGGGAGCTTTAGAGGGCAAAAACTGTAGAGGAAGACAGAGATTGGAATACGTCACGCAAATAATTGAGGACATAGGTTGCAAGTGCTACTCTGAGATGAAGAGGTTAGCACAGGAAAGGAATTCGTGGCGGGCCGCATCAAACCAGTCAGTAGACTGATCTAAAAAAAAAAGCAAAAAAAAACTGACTGTTCACTGTGCTAATTACTTGTAGGTTTAGCAGTCGTGATTTTCACGGCACAGTCCGATTCCAGGGTTATGCTGTCCATTCGAAAAACTCCCTCCTCTTGATGAAGTTCCTGCCCGACCAGCAGCGACTTTTCGTAGAAGACCCCCCCCTCCCCCATGGAGGGCGCTGCCCTGGACTCGGCCGGGAACTGCGCCCGGCAGAGCAGCGTGTGCCCCGGGGACTTCCTGCCACCTCTCCCTCACCAAGTATTGTCGTTGCATCAATTACTCTCTCCCTCTCTGTACCATCTGAAAGTTATCTTCAAAATATCATGGCCGTCTCGGCCTCTTTCTGAAACCCGTAACTTTACAGTAGGCCTCTAACTTAAATAGCTGGTAATCTATAAGATCTTATAATTGTTTCCCCGAGACATTTAAGTCTCTATTATCTACGATAATGATCGAAGCAGACGAAATAAAATTTGTGCTGCGGCCGGAACTCGAACCCGGGTCTTGCTTGATTTTTTATTTTTTTATTAACTCTCATTTTGTTCGTTTTCGTTCGTTGTATCTGCTCTAGGCGGACGTCGAAAGACGCCCGTTTCAGTTCGTCGTTGATCCATTTACTCAGTTTTTTTTAGTTACAGAGGGCAGCTGGCCCTCTGACCGAACACGCTGAGCTACCGTGCCGGCGTGCTTGCTAGGCAGAAATGCTAACCATTACACCACCACAGTACGAGGGTCATCATTGCTGCAAGAACTACCAAAGCTTAGTTAGTGCCCTCCCAAACACAAACTTCAATTCATTTTTCCCTTACATATTCTCACTACTGCGAGGGCTCTCCGATATTGGCAAGTTTGTGTTGGGGTGGTCACTCAGTAGTTGGTGCAGCAATGTTGAACCTCGTACGGCGGTGGTGTATTGGTCAGCACTTCTGCCTAGAAAGTGACCGCAACGACCACACACGACGATCAACAATGAACAAAATGAAAACAAAGAAGCAAGCAAGAAGTCCCAGGTTCGAGTCCCGGTCGCAGCAAAAATTTTAATTCATTTCGTCTGCTTCGGTCATAACTAATACATACTCACTCGTAATTAATTTCTTTATACGAGAGCAATTCAAAAGTAACAGCAAACTGTCAGTATTAAATGCAATAAGCACGTCAGGTATTTGAAACTCCTTGAAAGTGAACACGGGTGCTTTCATAAAGTTGCGGCACAAGCCGACTGATGGAACGACAAGCTGAAAAAGTAAGGTAGATGAAAGAAAATGGCCGCGAGCCTAGCTGTGTGCACAGCGAGCAGTAATACGATTTTTGTGGTCGGAGGGCGTAAAACTTCGACAAATTGATAGCAAGATGTCGCAAAGGTATGGAGATAACTGCATTAGTGAGATGAGAGGAGTAAATATCTTTAAAAGTGGATGTACGTCAGTCACAGATAACCGACTCGGCCATTGCTGACGAAAGTTTAGGACGTGCTGTCACGAGAACCGGCGTGTTTCTGCAGAAGCCTCAGCCAGGGAACTGAGTGTCGTACCGTTATTAGAGAGCTCCCGTAGTGCCGTTTCCTGTACGCGAGATGTGTGCCTAGGATGCGCACTGGTCAACACAAGAGGATGCGTGTTCAGGCTGCAGCACGCAATTTTATTTAAAAGGCCACTATTAATTTATTTCTGTATTGCTAGTCTTGCCCTACACTGCTGAAAATATGCACGAAGCGGATTTAAATAACATTCCACAAGATAATGTGCTTCATAAGACGTAGAATGAAATTGATAATGCCAATCACATTTTAACATAATTTAATCCAATATTAGCGATAAATGATTACTCCTCTTGGCAGCTTACACACTTCTCAAGATATTATCGCGATCTGCAACCTTGCGCCCCTGCGGCCACCACCCATCTCTAAAAACACAACACTTCCCTGGCGCGTTTTCTTAACAACTCTTGAGCATACTGTGAGCGATAAAAACACTAAAGCTCACTATCGTCCCTGATGTTAACAAGTGCCAACAGGTGATCATAGGATCACGACCACACCTGGCAGTGGTCACCACGCCACTCCTCTGTAAGCAACAGTGAAGCTCTTGTCTCACAAGCTTTGATGGGTCAGCGTCGAGGGAAAACGGTGGTGCCATTCAGTGCCTGCTCGAGACAGCCAATCAGCAGTGGAGAGATGGAGACTGCACGTGGTCTGTCACACCTTACATCGCAACCAAGATCAAATAATGACGGGATGTGCTACACACAATAAAAATCTGTACTTACGATTCCAGCAGTCGGCTCAAGTGCTCATGGATTCACTTAGAGGTTTCTGTATCAACATGGCCTTCGTAAATGTGCTCCGTGTCATCCTGTTTGAAAGTGGTATTTTGGTTATACATCTACTCTTTAGGGGCTGATTAGCGTGACGAAAAATACGAATTACTTCGATTGACCACTAAACCAGAACTAATTTCTTATCTGGTCCTGCTTCTGGCAAGGTATGGCATCGAAAATAATGAACCCACTCTGTTGTACCTCATCTAGCCGTGTTAGTGATATGTTATCACTATATTAATTTTACGTTACACCTTCAGTGCGTCCCAGCCTCTCGTTTAATAGAACCTATTTAGGTTGGAATAGTGGTTCCAAAAAAAAAGTGTAAATTTTCAGTGTGGAGTCCTTCTGAATGGGTTAACAGAGTTGTAATATCTGTTTTAGCGCAACCTGAGACGTAAAATTGAGCCTATAATTTCAGGTACGAAACAGCCATTCTATAAGCTACTTTTTTAATAGCATTTAATTAGAAACTGACTACAATAAGCTGGTTGCAAATAGACGTCTTCGTCCATGCTGAAATGTTGCTGAAAGCAAGATTACACTACGCTGCAGAAGATTTTATAGGGGAAGTACAGGCATGGTTTTGTTCTTTATTAATTTATGTCTAAGCCTTCTACGTGTGGTAGGATAGATAAACTGCTCTAACAAAGACCTTAATTCTTTTTCCGTGTCTGGTACGATGCCTTTGTGTAAATTGTCACACGCTAATGCACAACTTCTGTCATTAAGTCTGCTTCTAGATTATTTTGGATATTGTCATTCACATTGTGCATCCCCCATCAGATTATTCATTCAACGTTCGAGTAAGGCCTCCTTATATGGCTACCAGTTCTTTTTTTCTACTGCCTGGCATAATGTAACTGGAGTACATAAAGATTTTAATTATTTCCTCTTGTTTATGTAAGCTTTCACATTGTTATGAAGTTCTGCAGAATACAAAAGTTGCCACCACACCGTCGTTGTCCAATTTCACAGTACGAGTCGGAATCTTTCGACTGAACCTAGCTGACATTTGCAGTAAATTTTCTGTCAGAACACATTTCTGTAGTAATTTCTTTGGAGTCACTTACTGAAGTTGTATGTGATTGCTTATGGGAGTTCTGCAGCTTTTAGTGGATTAAACTGTAATAGACTTCACCAGTGTGTGTTCCAGAACGTTATCTGCAAGAAAAATACAAATTACGAGGTGCTCTTTATCACTACCATAAAACATGAGTTGACAGTATGTAGCTGCACTACTTACAGGTTGCTGATTGCATGCTGAACGAATTTGGTACATACTTTCACGTTGAAACTCAACAGGTTTCTTATCCTGAACTTATTTTTTCTCTAGTTTTAGGTAATAACTATCCAGTATGTTGAAATTTTTGCTCTCTACATGGATGGCACCAATGAAAAGTAATGAAAACATATCCCTACTTTCAGTACTCTATTTGCATTGGAATGGTCCCTGTTTGGCATAACTGATGTTTCTGAAAGCTTATTCCCCCATAGCGCATGCAGCAAGCGCAAGGGTAACTTTCACTCATCCCACTTGCAATAGCGAGCAAGAGAATGAGGTCATTCGCCCCCTTACTCCAGTGCTTGAGAGTCAGAAAATAATACTCTGGAGAGGAATACGCATATGGTAACTGTGGTAACAAAGCACAGCAATCTGCAACTAAGTGCTCCATGTTGTCAAACAATTCATTGATTAATACTCCTACAAATGGCCCATGTTCTTCAGTTTTCAACCCTCTCTTAATAGCCACACGTTGACAGCAGGACCTGACGTTCAGCCGCTGCTTTCAAAATGATTTCACTGCAGACTGTGCAGTCGACTGAGTGAAGGCTTCACACATCCTCCGTGGTTTTTTTCCTTTTTCCTTTTTCCTTTTTCCTTTCTCCTTTCTCCTTTCTCCCTTCTCCTCCCTTCTCCTCCCTTCTCCTCCCTTCTCCTCCCTTCTCCTCCCTCCTCCTCCCTCCTTCTCCCTCCTTCTCCCTCCTTCTCCCTCCCTCTCCCTCCCTCCTTCTCCCTCCCTCCTTCTCCCTCCCTCCTCACTGCCTGCAAAAAAGCCGCGCTACCTTGCCTAGTGCGATCCTGCCTCCTCCCTTCTCCTCCCTTCTCCTCCCTTCTCCTCCCTTCTCCTCCCTTCTCCTCCCTTCTCCTCCCTTCTCCTCCCTTCTCCTCCCTTCTCCTCCCTTCTCCTCCCTTCTCCTCCCTCCTCCTCCCTCCTCCTCCCTCCTCCTCCCTCCTCCTCCCTCCTCCTCCCTCCTCCTCCCTCCTCCTCCCTCCTCCTCCCTCCCTCCTTCTCCCTCCCTCCTCACTGCCTGCAAAAAAGCCGCGCTACCTTGCCTAGTGCGATCCTGCCAAAGCGACCTGAAAGCACTACCCGCTGTGCCCTTCTCCCTTCTTCTCCCTTCTTCTCCCTTCTTCTCCCTTCTTCTCCCTTCTTCTCCCTTCTTCTCCCTTCTTCTCCCTTCTTCTCCCTTCTTCTCCCTTCTTCTCCCTTCTTCTCCCTTCTTCTCCCTTCTTCTCCCTTCTTCTCCCTTCTTCTCCCTTCTTCTCCCTTCTTCTCCCTTCTTCTCCCTTCTCCTCCCTTCTCCTCCCTTCTCCTCCCTTCTCCTCCCTTCTCCTCCCTTCTCCTCCCTTCTCCTCCCTTCTCCTCCCTTCTCCTCCCTTCTCCTCCCTTCTCCTCCCTTCTCCTCCCTTCTCCTCCCTTCTCCTCCCTTCTCCTCCCTTCTCCTCCCTTCTCCTCCCTTCTCCTCCCTTCTCCTCCCTTCTCCTCCCTTCTCCTCCCTTCTCCTCCCTTCTCCTCCCTTCTCCTCCCTTCTCCTCCCTTCTCCTCCCTTCTCCTCCCTTCTCCTCCCTTCTCCTCCCTTCTCCTCCCTTCTCCTCCCTTCTCCTCCCTTCTCCTCCCTTCTCCTCCCTTCTCCTCCCTTCTCCTCCCTTCTCCTCCCTTCTCCTCCCTTCTCCTCCCTTCTCCTCCCTTCTCCTCCCTTCTCCTCCCTTCTCCTCCCTTCTCCTCCCTTCTCCTCCCTCCTCCTCCCTCCTCCTCCCTCCTCCTCCCTCCTCCTCCCTCCTCCTCCCTCCTCCTCCCTCCTCCTCCCTCCTCCTCCCTCCTCCTCCCTCCTCCTCCCTCCTCCTCCCTCAACCTCCCTCAACCTCCCTCCTCCTCCCTCCTCCTCCCTCCTCCTCCCTCCTCCTCCCTCCTCCTCCCTCCTCCTCCCTCCCTCCTTCTCCCTCCCTCCTCACTGCCTGCAAAAAAGCCGCGCTACCTTGCCTAGTGCGATCCTGCCAAAGCGACCTGAAAGCACTACCCGCTGTGCCCGTCACCATCCGCTCAGCCTGTGAACCTCTGTGCCCTCACACGGAAGTGTGCCACAAATCGCTTCTAGATTTAGTAACTGTATCCACTTAGATCTACCACAGTTTCGAAACTGAAATAACACAATAAGTAAAGAAAGCAAAAATACAAAAGTGGCAACAAAGGTTTTCGTCAGCTTGAAGGCAGAGAACCAATGAAACGAGTATGTGTTCACCCAGATGTACAAAATGAGGTGAGGTGTCTCTGGCACCCTGTAAGAAGTTGAGAGATTCACACCGGGTAGACAAGTATGGAGAGATTCTACAGACTGAACTGCAATACAGCTTAGCTTTAATGTATTATTGCTTGACATTCAGGTACATACTTTAAATGAAGCAGATATCCCTAAAATCTGTAATGAAGCTTTCTTACTCTCATGAATAACCGGTAAATTTGTGTGTTGTGTGTTGACAGAGGCAGCAGCAACAGCGATGGCTAGGACGGCTGGGATGGACGACATACTGCTCTCCAGCTTTTCCTTGAGGCCGGTCCCAGAGATGGCCCGGTACGCTGCAGCGTCCAGCCACTGGCACGGGATTGTGACGAGCTTCACACACGTGTGGAAGGGCAAGACGTACACCACCTACACGAGACCGAGCGAATCTGCAGAGATCCGTGCCATCCTGCGCATCCTGCCGCCACTGCAGCACCTCACCGTCGAGCTGGCTGACCAGTTTGGAATCTATTTTTTCTACCCACAAATGACGCTGGCACTGACTGACGCGCGAGGCTTAGAGGAGTTTCCGAAACTGACGTGTGACTTTTTGTTGGCGAGAGCAGACATCGTGAGTAACATCCTGTCCTCTGAGTCTGTAGACTTCGCGGCACTACGGAACCTGCAGATCCTCAGGGTGCCGCCAGTCAATGTAGCATACCCTCAAGTCTTCAGAGCTGAGCACGTGGTCAGGTCTGCTCTGCAGCAGTGCCCGAATCTCAGAGGGCTGTTCATCTGCGCAGACCTCCTGTCGGTGGACTACCTCGACACACTGGAGGGATTCGACCGGTTGCAGACTCTTGAAATTGTGTGCCCTGGACTGGATAAACTGGCGTTCTTGTGGCGTTGCTCAAATTCGCTGGAGGTGCTGCATCTCTGTAAGTTGTGTTTTTGTGTGTGTCTACTTTTTGTATTAGCACGTGCACGTACGTGCGTGTGCGTGTGAGACACAGTTTACATGGCTATAGGGGTAATCTAACCTACACTCCTCTACACAAAGCAAGACAACCTCATTGAGTATGTAGTCTAGAATCATCAGAGCAGGAGTAATTTTAAATCCTATGAACGGTTAACAAAGAAGAGATGACAAACTGAAATGAAGTTAAAAGTATGCAGTAAGCAACTTCAGATTTAGCAACCTCCTCGCACCTATTCCACTGAATGGAGGCATCCAACTGAATACTCAGATGCACAGTGACACTAAGAAACCACCTGAGGTAACCAGAGACAGAAGCTGTGTTGATCCTAGTAGATGTAATTTCCTCTCATCAGCATGGCTTCCCATCAAACAATGGTTACTTCATCAGAGCAGTGCACAACCCTGAAAGTACAAGTCACAACTTCAGAATAAGCTTTTCTCCCATTTATTTTTTTTCGTTCACTTCATATATCTGGCAATTTAAACAAAACCAATCAGTTACAAGCTAATTAATATACATACAATAATTTTTGTAAAAATGCACATCTTTTTTCTAATTATGTCACATGCATTGAAAATATACGTCCTTAGTTACCGATATTGCATAAAAAATAAAGTTGTAATGCTTTTGAGTTTAAACAAATTTTACTAAAAATTTTTGAAATTTATTCCCAATTGTGGAACCTTTCTACCTTTAGGTGCGTAAGATAAGATTTTACCTGTTGCTGACACAAGAAGAATTGTTGTAGGTGGGGTCTCAGATTTCCCGCTTGTCATGAGTGAGAACTCCTGGTTTGAGTCCTGTCTGGCACAAATTTAAATGTCACCAATAGATAATATCTCAACATTTAATGTCAGATTCCACAACCGTGAATCAATTTCACAAATTTAGTAAAGCTCCAAGATCGTAATGAATTTCGTCCTTCAGAAATTGTTAAAAATGTCTCTGTAAAACCCAAATTACTAAGTATTTACGAGGGGGTTTCCAATAAGTAATGCAACACATCTTTTTCTGTGCCAATTTGGGTGGAAAAAATGAGTTTGTGGGACATCAAGGAATATTCCCGTTTCATCCCCTAGAGTTTGGCTCTATACGAAGTCTTAGAAATGGTAACGGAGTTGCTATCCAAGGAGAGAGCTGTCACATTTTTTTGGGAACAGACCGTAGCTGTTTTTGCTGTACCCTCTAAAATGTTTTGTGGTCCTGACTGGATGAGGAGAGGGTGGTGAGATAGGTGAGTATTCAGTTCGCTCTACCTACAACAGAATACACACAAATGGTTGATCCCCCTGCGGGTCCGTGGGTTAGAATAGGCCTGTGGTATTCCTGCCTGTCGTAAAGGGTGACTAGAAGGATCCTCATACGTTTCGGCCTTTATGTAATGGCCCTCAATGGGGTTTGACCTCCAAATTTCCAAATTATTCCGTAGAGTGAGCCAATTAGGGAAGGTCGCCTCAAATGGTGTCGTGTGTCCATAGTGCTTTGAGATCTTTGGCCCCCTTTCTCGTCGTCGCAATGCATCCCTGCTCATTCTCCATCTCTTGGGCGAGGATACATTCCTGGATGCGATTTCCCCCATGCACTATGGAGTGTCGCTTTCGGCGCCGACGACGACCGTTGACTTCTTTGCGCCTGATATCCAGCACGGTAGCCAGCCCGGTGTGATGGTGCTCCCATGTACCCTGTTGGTTGTAGCCCCCCAACATCACAGGGATGGCTCTGCTGATGCCTGTGCCATTAACTCCCCACGTATGCCAAGGAGTAGATGCCCATCCCCCTGGGGCATTGGGACTCCCAGCAATGGCCATCCCGCCAGGTGGCCCATGCTGAGGGTGGGTGGCGCCCGTGGGGAAGGCCCTCGGTCGGAGTGAGTGGCATCAGGGTGGATGACCTACGATGAAGTGTGGTAGATCATATCTTGCTGGTGGCCAGCCACCAGCAGTCTCTAAGTGCTCAATTCAACACACATAAGTATATATACTAAGATGGTATCTGTTCTTTCGGACATGTCCAAAAGAACCGATACCATCAGTGACCATGCAGCTTGTTAGAATGAAATTACAATTAAATGAACACCCTTAGCTGCTTACAGGCGTTGACATACGTCAATAGGGACAGATGAAAATGTGCGCCCCGACCGGGACACTAACCTGGGATCTCCTGCTTACATGGCAGACGCTCTATCCATCTGAGCCACTGAGGACACAGAGGATAGTGCGACTGCAGGGATTTATCTCTGGCACGCCTCCCACGAAACCCACATTCTCAACGTACTGCTCCGCACTTCATTCGTAGTGCCCCCACCCATTATACTCATTACTCGCGGCGCGTAGCTGAATCCCGTAAGAGTTCGGACACTGTTTGTGCATTCGCTCAGGAGGAGATGGTAAAGTGGCCGGTGAGCCGTAACTATATATATACTAAGATGGTATCTGTTCTTTCGGACATGTTGACGTATGTCAACGCCTGTAAGCAGCTAAGGGTGTTCATTTCATTGTAATTACACAGAAGTATGACTGCAAATCAGTCCCCTCCCTGCCCACAACATGGGAAGAGCGAAAGACTAAGGATGGCAGTGGGACTTATTCGCCCTGATACCTGGTTTGTATGAGGGTTGATGGGGACTCTTTCATGACGATCAAGCCTCAGTTCTTTGTAGAGCATTTAGAGGACATTTGGAGGTGGAGCGCTTGTACAAAATGCGCTCTGGGTCAGTCTTGATCAAAACAGCATGCCCTATCACAGGCGCTCGTCACCTCTTACAAGCCAGGGGATGTTTCTACTTCCATCACGCTCCATAACAGCTTGAATATGGTCGAGGGTTTTATATTCCACAGGGATCTTCTTTCATAGTCTGATGATGAACTGGGTGCAAATCTAGAATGACGAGGTGTTAACTTTGTCAGACGCATCCATCGGGGTCTGAGGGATAATCAGGTTGCCACTGGTGTCTTCATCTTGCCCTTTGGGGGTGACCCATTACCCGAAAAGGTAAAGGTGATGGTTTACTGCTGTACTGTAAAGCTATATATCCCTCCCCCATTCGGTGTTTTAAATGCTGAAAGTTTGGCCATATGTCTTACTGGTGTACTTCCAGCCTCACATATCGAGATTGCGGACACCCATCACATCCCCATAGTCCATGTGCCCCACCTCCAATCTATGAGAGCATCATTGACTTTGCTCACCAGACTGCAGATTTTGAGAAAAAAAAGAGAATCATGGAATTTAAGACCCTGGACCGACTGACCTACACTAAGGCTAAGCATAAGTTTGAATGCCTCCATCCTGTTCATCTGACCACCTCTTATGCCGTTGCTACAACTGTTCTAGCCCCATCAGCTCCACCTACCCCAGTCACCTGAGAGCTGGAAGACTACACCTGCCCCCCCTCCCCCCTTGGCAGTGGGGGCAATTCCCACCTACTTCAGGAGCAACACCCCCCCCCCCCCTACCATCGGGGAAGTCCGTCCCCAGTTCTAACCTGGAGAAGCGTTCCCCTTCTTAGGCTCCTCTCGCTTGGAAGGGGTCCCTTGGGTCCCTCCCTTCCCAGTTTTCCACCTGTGGGAAAGGTGACGCATGCTAGTGGCTGAAGTGCCCAAAAGCACCTGGTCATACGGTTCACTATCCTCCTGTTATGGAGACTGACCCAGTGAAGCCCTCCCAGCCAGAGAAACCAAGGGAGCAGCGAGACAAGTCCAAGAAGAAGACCTCTGAGACTAAGGTACTTGCCATGGCACCCATCTCTTGGGCGAGGATACATTCCTGGATGCGGTTTCCCCCATGCACTATGGAGTGTCGCTTCCGGCGCCGACGACGACTGTGGACTTCTTTGCGCCCACCACTACCAACAAGCTCTGCATCTGAGGATGAGGTGGAGATTCTGGTGTCCGCTGAGGACCTAGATCTCTCCAGGCCCTCAAACACAATGGATGTGGATTGCACAGGTACTGAATTGATGGCATCAGGTTACCCAGCAGTGTAACATGCCTCCTCGGTCCCTTCACGCCTTTTTCGGCTGCAGACAGTGTCATTCTCCAGTGGAATTGGGGCGGTTTTTTCCACCACCTTGCTGAGCTCCGACGACTTCTCAGCCTTCAGCCTTTCTTCTTGGTTTCCAGCGAAGCAAATCCCCACCCTCTGTGGCTGTTTTATAATAAGAATTGGGCACCTTATGAGAGGGTATATGGGTCTGTGTCTACGTCCTTAACTCTCTTGACAGCAAGAGTGTCCCTCTTCAAAAACCTGTAGAAGCAGTCGCTGTTAGGATGTGGGCGCCTCAGGCTGTTACTGTCTGCAGTCTCTACCTTCCACCGGATGGTGATGTCCCACAGCATGTATTGCGTGAGCTGATAGCCCAACTGCCACCACCTTTTACATTACTGGGCGACTTTAATGCCCATGACCCTTTGTGGCGTGGATTGGTGGCAACAGGCTGAGGCACTGTTGTTGAGTAATTGTTTGCACAGCTCGACCTTCCCTCTTAAATAATGGTGTGTCCACCTATTTCAGTGTGTCACATGGCATGTACTCAGGCAACGACCTTTCAGTCTGCAGCCCCAGTCTTCTACCATCTGTCCAAAGGAGTGTGCATGACGACTTGTGTGATAGTGACCACTTTCCAATCTTTCTGTCATTGCCACAGCGTCCCTCTTCTGGGCGCCACCCCAGATGGGCTGTGACTAAGGCTGTCTGGGACTCATTCGCCTCCATTGCTAGTAGTGAGCCTCTTTCTCACAATACTACTGATGTGGTGGTTCACACGTTAACCACTGGGATTGTTTCTGCAGTGGAATGTGCAATTCTCTGTTCTTCCGGGTCCCCTCGGCAGAGGACTGTGCCTTGGTGGTCACTGGAGATGGCTGAGACGATTAGAGATGGCAGGTGGGCCCCCCAACATCATAAGGGGCACCCAACACTGGAACACTTCCTTACCTGTAAGCGGCTCCATGCCCAAGCCCGATGCCATATTCACCAATGGAAGCAGGTGTGCTGGGAATGGTATGTCTCCACCATTAGCATCAGTACATGCACCACCCTGAATCGTACAATACTACATTCAGTGAGAGGGAATTCCAAAGTGCCCAAGCTGCTTGCCCTGATATCACTCCCAGGTCGGATCGCATCCACTATCAGATACTCAAACACCTCTTGGTGGACTGGCAGCGACACTTCCTAGACCTTTTCGACTGTATCAGGTTTGAGGTTGAGTTCCTGTCTCAATGGCGGGAAAGCATTTTCATCCCACTGTTGAAGCCTGGCAAGAACCTACTGGAGGTGGACAGCTACTGCCCCATTAGCATCACAAACGTTCTGTGCAAGTTGCTCGAATGTATGGTGAACTGGAGGTTGAGTTGGCTACATGAGTCTCGGGGTCTTCTGGTTCTGTCTCAGGGTGGGTTCCGTAAGGACCGCTCTGCCACTGATAATCTGGTCTGCCTGGAGTCTGCCACCCATACGGCATTTGCCCGCCATCAGCATCTAGTTGCTGTCTTTCTTGACATGCGGAAGGCATATGATACAACGTGGCCTCTTTTTAGTTGCTATCAACGAGCTAGCTGCAGCTGTGGAAATGTCTGTATCGGCTTCTTTGTATGCTGATGACTTTTGCCTGTACTGTAGCTCCACTGGCATTGTGGTTGCTGAATGGCAGCTAGAGAGTGCTACCCGCAAGGCGCAGTCTTGGGCCGTATCACGCAGCTTCAGTCTTCGGCCGCCAAGACTTGCGTCATGCACATCTACTCGCATCGCGCTGTTCACCCTGAACCTCGGCTTTATCTTGACAGGGAAGCTCTTTCTGTGATGGAGATGCATCGGTGTTTGGGATTGCTTTTTGATGCACACTTGACTTGGCTCCCTCATATTTGGCAGCTTAAACAAATGTGCTGGCGCCATCTTAACGCTGTTCATTGCTTGAGTCACACCAGCTAGGGTGCCGATCTGTCTGTGGCATATACACTGGAGCAGCAAAGAAAGTGGCATAGACATGAGTATTCAAATACAGAGAAACGTAAACAGGCAGAATATGGCGCTGCGGTCAGCATAGCCTATAAAAGACAAAAATTGTCCGTCGCAGTTGTTAGATCGGTTACTGCTGCTACAATAGCACATTATCAAGATCTAAATGAGTTTGAACATGGTGTTGTAGTCGGAGCGCGAGAGATGGGACACAGCATCTCAGAGGTAACGATGAAATGGTGGATTTTACCGTATGACCATTTCACGAGTGTACCGTGAATATCAGGAACCCGGTGTAACGTCAAATTTCTGATATCATTGCGGGAGGAAAAAATCCTGCAAGAACATGAGCAACGATGGTTGAAGACAATCGTTCAACGTGACAGAAGTGCAACCCTTCCACAAATTGATGCAGATTTCAATGTTGGGCCATCAACAAGTGTCAGCTTGTGAACCATCCAATGAAACATCGTCGATATGGGCTGAAGGCCAGATCGTGTACTCTTGATGACTGCGTGACACAAAGCTTTATGCCTCCTCTGCGCATGTCAACACTGACACTGGACTGTTGACTGGAAACATTTCGCCTGGTTAGACAAGTCTCGTTTGAAATTGTATCAAGTGGATGGACATGTGTGGGTAGGGAGACAACCTCATGACTCCATGACTTCCACATGTCAGCAGGGGACTGTTCGAACTGGTGGAGACTCAGTAATGGTGTGGGGCATGTACAGTAAGAGTGATACGGGACCCCTGATACGTCTAGATACGACTCTGACAGGTGACACGTACGTAAGCATCGTGGCCGATCCCCTGCATGCGTTCGTGTCCGTTGTGCATTGTGACCAACTTGGTAAACAGGAAAATGCGTCGCCGCACAGTCCAGAATTGCTACACAGTGGCTCCAGAACCAGTCTTCTGAGTTCAAACACTTCTGCAGGCCACTAAACTCTCTTGATATGAATATATTGAGCATACCTGGGATGCCTTGCAGTGTGCTGTTCAGAAGAGAACTGAACCCGTTTGTACTCTCACGCATTTATGGACAGCCCTGCAGGATTCATGGTGTCAGTTCCCCCCACCATTGCTTCAGACATCAGTAGAATCCATGTTGGAGCACTTCTGTGTGCTCATGGGGGCCCTACACGATATTAGGCAGGGGTTTCTTTGGGTCTTCTGTGTATTTGATGGCTTCGGTATTTAAATGATGGAGGTATTGGAATTGAGCGAAAAACTGAAAGGTGAAGAAATCACCATAAGATGATTCGTACCAGTGACAGTCAAAAGCAAGACATCAAATCGCCTTACCTTTTGTGAATTGAAATTCTTCAGACAGCAGTTTTTTCAAGAATGTGAGAGTTGCAGTGAACTGGTTCAGCGGGTGGATGGGGAGGGGTTGTTAATTACAAATATTCGATTGCAGGGTGTTCTTGTCAGCAAAGAGTTTTTGAAGCAGATCATGTTCACATAAATTGGAAGTAGTTAGTGCAATATCTCTAAGATAGTGGTGAAATGAGTATTACCGAGTACTGTGAGGAGACGACAGCCGACTACCGCTCGCCTCTCGACCCACAGGTTGCATTGGCGTGCCGCGACAGGAGTATACAGAGCTGCGGCGACTGACGAACCTGCGGAGGCTGCAGCTACACGAGTGCCAGGTGACGGAGGGCGAGCTGCGGCTGGCTCTGGAGGCCATGGGCTCGCTGGAGGTGCTCCTGCTGGACCGCTGCTGCCTGGTCCGCGACCTGTCCCTGCTGCGGCGCTGCGCCAGCCTGCGCCAGCTGTGCCTCACGCTGCCGCCCGTCCCGGGCGCCCCTCTGGTGCTGATGGACCCTCGCCTGCAGTGGCTGCAGGTCAACCTGCGCATGCGCGTGTTGCTGGACACCGACCCGCTATCGCTGCGCCTGCGCACAATCAGCGTGTACGCGGACGGGCTGCCGGATGCGCTGCCGCTGCTTCAGGCCCTGGGCGTCGACGCCGGCAGCCTGGGCCAGCTGGCCACCCTGCCGCGCTGCCCGCACCTCAGCCAGCTCTGCCTCAATCTGCTGGTCGGTACCGACGGGCCCCAACACTCGGTCGTGTGGGTCCATATAAAGTTGACGAGTTCTACGTAAAGATGACGGACAAAGTAAAGCATTGAAGCCTGACGCTCTCTACTTGGGATAAGAGCTGACTTGGAAGCTGTTAGCGGCTCTAACTACGACTGCAACAAGAAGAATAAAAGGTAGGTAAATGTCTGTAGCCCTGGTGGAAAATGGAAAAAACCCAACAGGAAACCATACCACTAGACAGTCCAAAACAGACATCGACCTTGAAGTCTAATGTTTTTGAGGTGCAATAATTACAATAAATTTATCAGCAATTCCATGGGACCAGTGATAATTTGCAGATCAGCTGCACCACTGTGGTCTGCCTCCTCTAGTGCCGCCCTTTGGGACCGGGGTTACTATAGGCCTGAGGTATTCCTGCCTGTCGTACAAGGCGACTAAAAGAAGTTACACACGTTTTAGTCTTTGTGATTGTCCCCTGTAGCATTTGACCTCCACTCTTCAAAATTTTCCCGAAGAGTGAGCCAGTTTGGGAAGGGCGCCTTACAAGGCGCATCATGTCCATTGTGAATTGAGATCTTTAGCCCACTTTCTCGTCGTCGCATTGCAGTCCTGCCCATTCTCCATCTCTTGGGTGAGGACACCTTCCTGGGTACATTTTCCACCATGCACTATGCAGTGTCGATTTCTGCGCCGACGATGACCATGAACTTGTTAGCACCTGATATCCAGCACTGTAGCCAGTCCGTTGTGCTGGGGCTGCCATGTACCCTGTTGGTTGTAGCCCCTGACTACACAGGGATCGCTCTGCTGATGCCTGCTCCGCTAACTCCCCATGTATGTCAAAGGTTAGATGCCCATCCCCCTGGGGCATCAATACTCCCGGCAATGGCCATCCTGCCAGGTGGCAATTGCTGTGGCTGGGTGGCACCCATTGGGTGGGCCCCTGGTCAGAGTGGGTGGCATCAGGATGGATGACACGCGATGAAGTGTTGTCCATCTCTTGCTGGTGGTGAAACACCAGTAGTCTCTAAGAGCTTAAATATATTCCAGGGTAACATATTTCACAGATACCTTCTTTTGCAGTCCGATTATGAGCTGCACGCCAATTTAGTATCGATGTGTAAATTTCGTCCCGCATCTTCACCAAGGTCCGTGGGATAATAACGTTGCCACCAGTACCTTCATCTTGCCCCTTGAGGGTGATACATTGCCCGAGAAGGTCGAGGTGATGGTCTACCAATGTGGTGCTTTAATGCTGGAAGTTCGGCCATATGTCTTCCCACTGTACTTTCAGCATCACATGCTGAGATTGCGGACGCCTATCACACCCCAATACTCCATGTGCCCCACCTCCCATCTGTGTCAACTGCAGATAGCACCATTCGCCTTGCTCGCCTGACTGTAGGATTCTCCAGAAAGAAAGGAGAATCATGGAGTACAGGGCTCTGGACAGATTGACCGAAACTGAGTCTAAGAGAAAATTTGAATGCCTCCAATTTGTGCATATGACATCGTCTTACGCTGCTGCTACAACAGTTGTGGCACCATCAGCTCCGCCAACCCAGGTAACCTCTCAGAGCTAGAAGCCTACACCTGCCCCCTTGGTGGTGGTGGGTATTCCGTGTTGCTCCTGCACCACCTACTTCAGGAGCAACGCCCCTCCAACCATTGGGGACGTCTGCCCCACTTCTAAGCCAGAGAAGCGTAAGTCGTCTTCTCCTTCTCTCGCTAGGAATGGTTCCCTTTGGTGACTCCCTTCCCAGGTTCCTTCTAGTGGGAAAGAAGACACCTGCCAGTGGCTGAAGAGCCCAAAAGCAGCTGGTTGTAGGGCTTCACGCTCATCCTCAGTCCCAGAGACTGGACCAGTTAAGTCCTCCCAGCCAGGAAAACCCAAGGAGCAGCGAGAGAGAGCCAAAAGAAAACCCCTAAGACCAAGGAAATTGCGGTGGCACCCACACCACCGCTACCTACAAGCTCTGCAGCTGAGGATGGGGTGGAGATATTGGCATCTGCTGTTGACCTAGATCTCCCCAGATCTTCAGACACAATGGATACAGACTGCTCGGGCAATAAATCGGTGGCAGCAGGTGACTGTTAAGGTTTACACCTGCTATCTGCATTGCCCTCCAGGAAACCTGGTTCCCAGCAATGCGGACCCCTGCGCTCTGTGGCTATGGGGGATATTACAGGAACTTTTGCGACTATAATCGAGTGTCAGGTGGAGATTGCGTTTATGTCCTAAACTCGGTTTGTAGTGAACATGTGCCCCTTCAAAGCCTTCTTGAAGCTGTGGCTGTCAGAATAAGGACGATGTAGGAAATAACTATCTTCCTCCAGATGGTGCAGTACTCCTGAATGTATTAGCTGCACTGACTGATCAGCTCCCTAAACCTTTCCTATGTCTGGGAGATTTTAATGCCCATTAACCCTTGTGGTGTGACACTGTGGTTACTGGCTGAGGCAGAGATGTTAAATATTTACTATCTCAGTTGGACCTCTGCCTCTTAAATACTGGGGCCACCACACATTTCAGTGTGGCTCTCGGTGGTTACTCGGCCATTTATTTATCAATTAGCAGCCCAGGACTTCTCCGAACTATCCACTGGAGACCACATGACGATCTATGTGGTAGTGACTACTTCTCCATCTTCCGGTCACTGCCTCAGCTTCAGGTTCACCTACGCCTGCCCAGATGGGCTTTGAACAAGGCGTACTGGGGAACTTTGGCCTCTGCTCTCACCGCTGAATCTCCTCCACACAGTAACAGCGGTATGATGGTTGAGCAGGGAACTAGCACAATTGTTTCTGCGGCAGAAAACGCGATCCCTCGCTCTTTAGGGTGCCTGAGCCGTAAGGCAGTCCCTTGGTGGTCGCCGGAAGTCGCTGAAGCAATTAAGAAGTGTCAGCAATCTCTACAGAAGCTTACGCAGCACCCTTCCCTGGAGCACCTCATAGCCTTTAAATGGCTCTGTGCCCATGTTTGCTACCTTATCAAACAAGGGAAGGAGGAGTGTTGGGAGAGACAAATCTCCACCACTGGGTGCCAAACGTCACCTTCCCAAGTCTGGGCAAAGATCAAACGTCTTTTCGGGTACCAGGCCCCAATAGCTGTCCCTGGTGTTACTATAAATGGCGAGTAAGGTATTGACACAAATGCGCTTTGCCGAGCGCTTTGCCCAGCGCTCTGCATCGGAGATTTACCCCAGCCTCTCGCACACTCCAACGTCGGCTGGAAGAGAACGTCCTGTCGTTCACTACACGCTGCAGTGAATCCTATAACACCCTGTTCAGAGTGGGATCTCCTCAGTGCCCTTGCACATTGTCCCGACACAGCTCCTGGACCTAATCGCATCCACAGCCATATGATTAAACATTTCTCGTCTGACTACAAGCGACATCTTCTCGTCATCTTCAACCAGATCTGGTGCGATGGCGTCTGTCCATCGCAATGGCGGGAGAGCATAATCATTCCAGTGCTCAAAACCGGTAAAACCCGCTTGATGTGGATAGCTATAGGCCCATCAACCTCACCAACGTTCTTTGTAAGCTGCTGGAATGTATGCTACGTCAGCGGTTGGGTTGGGTCCTGGAGTCACGTGGCTTGCTGGCTCAATGTCCGGGTGGCTTCCGCCTGGGTCGCTCTACCACTGATAATCTTGTGTCCATTGAGTCTGCCATTCGAACAGCCTTTTCCAGATGGCAGCACCTGATTGCCGTCTTTTTGTACTTACTTAAACCATATGACACGACTTGATGTCATATCCTTGTCACATTGTATGAGTGGGGTCTCCGGGGACCACTCCCGATTTTTATCCAAAACTTCCTGTCGATTCGTACTTCCCGTGTCCAAGTTGGTGACTCCCGTAGTTCCATCCATACCCGGGAGAATGCAGTCCTGCATTACTCCGTATTGAATATCTCTCAATTTTTTCTGGCCATTAATGGTCTAGCAGCAGCTGTCAGGCCCTCCGTCTCACCTTCTCTGTTTGCAGACTACTTCTGCATTTCGTACTGCTGCTTCAGTACTGCTGTTGCTGAGCGGGGCCTCCAGGGAGTAATCTACAGGGCGCAGTCATGGGCTCTAGCCCACAGCTTCCAGTTTTCAGCCACAGAGTCGTGTCTCGTGCACTTCTGTCGCCGTCGTACCGTTCATCTGGAACCCGCACTTTACCTATATTATGATCCACTCACTGTAGTGGAGACATATCAGTTCCTAGGACTGGTTTTCGATGCTCGATTGACTTGGCTCCCTCACCTTCGTCAGCTTAAGCAGAAGTGCTGGCAGCACCTCAATGCCCTCCATTGCCTGAGCAACACCAATTGGGGTGCAGATCGCTCTACGCTGCTGCAGCTCTACAGAGCCCTTGTCGAATCCCGAATTGACTAGGGGAGTGTGGTTTATGGTTCGGCAGAGCGTTCAGCATTGCATTTACTCGACCCTGTGCACCGATGTGGGGTTCCGTGACCAGCGTACTGGTGGAGGCTGGTGTCCCTCCACTGCAGATCAGGCGTGAGGAACTGCTCGCCAGTTAGGCAGCACATATTCATAGTTCCCCAGGCATCCGATTACGATCTTCTTTTCCTGCCCACAGCAGTCCATCTCCCGCATCGGCGGCCCAGATTGGGGCTAAAGATTGCAGTTCGCGTGCGGTCCCTTCTATCCGAACTGGAGTCCTTCCCTTTACCACCTCTACTTCTGGTCCGTTCACATACGCCTCCATGGTGTATGCCTCTGCCGCAGCTTCGCCTGGGCCTTTGGCATGGCCATAAGGACTCCTATAACCCCGCCACTCTCCGCTGTTACTGCCTCTCGATTCTTGTCGTGTTTCGGCGCTCTGAAGTGGTTTACACCGGCGGCTCAATGGCTGATGGTCACTTAGGCTTCACGTATGTTCATGGAGGACATATTGAGCAGCACTCCTTGCTAGTTGGCTGCAGTGTTTTCACTACAGAGCTGGTTTCCATATCTCGTGCTCTTGAGTACGTCCGCTCATGCTCTGATAAGTCATTTCTCCTGTGTACTGATTCATTGAGCAGCTATTGACCAGTGCTACACTCGCCACCCTCTGGTAGCGTCCATTCGGGAGTCCATCTATGCCGTAGAACAGTCACGCCATTCCGTGGTGTTTGTGCGGACCCCAAGACACGTCGGAAACCCCTGAAATAAACTTGCCGACAGGCTGGCCAAACAGGCGACGCCGAAGCTGACCTGCGTTCTCTTATACCGCAGGGTATTCTGGCTTTGGGAGACTGAATGCCATAACAGCACGCATAACACTCAGTGTGTCATTGAGGTGTCTTCCATGTAGGCCTTTCGCAGGAAATCAGTTGTCCTCTGCTGGCTCTGCATTGGTCATATGTGGCTAACGCATGGTTACCTACTCCGTCGAGAACCTCAGTGTCGTTGTGGCTCCCAAATGACAGGCGTCCACCTCTTGCTGGACTGCCCACATTCAGCCCCCTGCGGGTCCGGGGTAAGAATAGGCCCAAGGTATTCCTGCCTGTCGTAAGAGGCGACTAAAAGGAGTTTCAACCGTTTCGGCCTTCCATGTGATGGTCCCCCTTGGGGCTCCTTTTTCAAAATTCTACAGAAGTACGAGCCTTTTGGGGAAGGACGCCTTACGTGGTGTACCACTGGTCCTCAGTGCACTAAGACCTTGGCACTGAGCATTGTACCAGCGTTGTAACCATACCCACTATTCCTCAAATTGGGCCTAAACGCCTGATGGGTTGTACAAGTTACGCCCATAGTGCGTCCCCGTCTGCACCTACGATCATGATGGACTTTCCATGGCACCCGAAATCCAGCACGGTAGCCAGCCCGTTGTGGTGGGGTCGTCATGTACCCGCTAGGTTGTAGCCCCCTGACAACACAGGGATCGTACTGCCGATACCTGAGCTGCACCCTCCCCACGTCGGCCAAGGAGTAGATGCCCGTCTATTTGGGGCATCGGGACTCCCGGCAACGGTCATGCTGCCAGGTGGCCCTTGCTGAGGCTGGGTGGCCCCCGTGGGGAGAGCCCCCGGTCGGAGTGGGTGGTATCGGGGCGGACGTTTCGCAGATGAAACGTCAACATGTATCAGGTCGCTCTGCGGCCGAGTCTTTTAAAAAGAAAGGTACTGTCTCTGGTTCTCCTGCCCTTTCCCCCTTGGCCACTCCCTGGGAGGAAGGACAGGCCCGCCGGCTTGGAGCAAAGTACTTCCCCCGCTATTTCATCTGTACTCATGTTCTCAAACCGATAGGGGAACGTTCGCCACCTCCAAGCCCATGTTCTTTGTTCAGCACATCGAGAACATCTTCGGGGAAATCGAGGCTCTCAGTAAAATGAGTTCGGGGTCCGTTCTTATAAAGACCACCTCCGCCACGCAGTCGGCGGCGTTCCAGGCGTGCGACCGACTAGGGCACATCCCAGTGTCCATTGTCCCGCATCTGGCACTGAATAGGACGCAGGGGGTTATTTTTCATCGGGACCTCCTGCTGCAATCTGATGAGGAGCTCAGGGCCAACCTGGAGCGCCGAGGCGTGCATTTCGTCCGGCGAGTCCAGCGCGGCCCCAAAGACCGTCGCATCGACACCGGGGCCTTTATCCTTGCCTTCGAGGGGAACGTTCTCCCAGAGAAGATAAAGGTGATGTGCTACCGGTGCGACGTGCGACCTTACGTCCCGTCTCCTATGCGCTGTTTTCGGTGTTTGCGCTTTGGGCACATGTCGTCACGGTGTGAGGCTGAGCCCCTTTGTGGCGATTGTGGACGTCCTCTTCGTGAGGAACATACATGCACCCCACCACCTCGGTGCGTTAATTGTCCTGGCATCCAGTCGCCTAGATCCTGAGACTGCCCCGCATATCAGAAGGAGAAGAAGATTCAAGAACTCAAAACTTTGGATCGTCTCTCTTATTATGAGGCCAGGAAGAAGTATGACCGCCTCCATCCCGTGACGTTGACCACTTCGTTTGCCTCAGTCGTGTCCACTCCTTCAACAGTATCCTCACCCCTATCCTGTTCCCCCTCCACCTCCTCCCCCCATCCGGGGTCTATGCCTCCGCCTCCCAAATCCCTCCCTTCCAACTCCTCTTACCCCGCGGCCCCGCCCTGTCTGCCCCAGGGGCCACCCTTCCTCCTCCCCCCCGCCGCCTGAGAAGCGATCCTCTTCTCAGGCGTCCATCGGGGAAACGTTCCAGACCCCAGCTTCCGAGGTCCGGCGTTCCAAAAAGGACCCCATGCGTGAGGACCTTCTTCGGGTCCAGCCCACCATCCCTGTGCCTCCACGGACTTCCAAGAAGGCCTCCAAGAAGAAGTCTCTATCCTCCTCTCCACCCCGGCACGTTTCGTCTGACGCTCCATCCGTGAGTCGCTGCTCCCGGCCGTCCTCAGTTTCGCCGGGACGCTCTGCTGCCAGGCGCTCAGCTGGCCTCTCGTCGGCAAATAATGCTGCCCCTCCTACACAACCTGGGACAGCGGCCGCAGCTGGCGACTACTCGATGGAGCAGGATCCGCCTCCCGCCAGTTGTAGCGTTGTTCCCTCGAAACCTGGCCCTCCGCGGCCGTCGAGATAACCAGCTCTTCACCCCCCCCCCACCCCCCATCTCGTTTCCCCTCTTTTTTGACTAGCGATGGCCTTGTTACATTGGAACATAAGAGGTATTCGATCTAATCGGGAGGAATTACAACTGCTCCTCCGCCTGCACGGTCCGCTCGTCATTGGTCTACAGGAAACCAGGGTTGCGCCCAACTGACCGTATTGCCTTTACCCACTATACGTCGGAACGGTATGACCTCACCCCTGTGGACGGTATCCCAGCTCATGGTGGGGTCATGTTGCTCGTTCGGGACGATGTCTATTACCATCCCATTCCATTGACAATCACACTCCAAGCAATAGCTGTCCGTATTACTCTTTCTGCTTTTACTTTTTCAGTTACCTCACGGCTGTTATCGTCAATGCTGCCGAACGTTCCAATCCTCATACTACCTCTTCTTCACGTCGCGTTTCTGTCCCCTGGTGGAATGAGGCTTGTAGAGACGCTATCCGTGCTCGACGACGTGCTTTACGCACCTTTCGCCGCCATCCTACGTTGGCGAATTGTATTGGATACAAACGACTCCGAGCGCAATGCTGTAGAGTCATCAAAGACAGCAAAAAAGTTTGTTGGTCCTCTTTCACCAGCTCTTTTAACAGTTTTACTCCCTCTTCTGTCGTATGGGGGGGGTCTGCGCCGGCTGTCGGGCATTAAGGCCCACTCCTCGGTACCTGGCCTGACCTCAGGTAATGATGTCCTTGTTGATCCTGTGGCTGTCTCCAACGCCTTCGGCCGGTTTTTCGCGGAGGTTTCAAGCTCCGCCCATTACCACCCTGCCTTCCTTCCCAGGGAAGAGGCAGAAGAGGCTCGGCGACCTTCCTTCCACTCGCTGAATCTGGAAACTTATAATGCCCCCTTTACTATGCGGGAACTCGAACGTGCGCTTGCACTGTCCCGGTCCTCTGCTCCGGGGCCAGATGCCATTCACGTTCAGATGCTGGCACACCTTTCTCCGGCGGGCAAAAGCTTCCTTCTTCGTACCTACAATCGCGTCTGGACCGAAGGTAAAGTCCCCATGCGTTGGCGTGACGCCGTTGTTGTTCCTATACCCAAACCCGGGAAGGATAGACACCTTCCTTCTAGTTACCGCCCCATTTCTCTTACAAGCTGTGTCTGTAAGGTGATGGAGCGCATGGTTAATGCTCGGTTAGTCTGGATTCTTGAATCTCGACGACTACTTACTAATGTCCAATGCGGCTTTCGTCGCCGCCGCTCCGCTGTTGACCACCTTGTGACCTTGTCGACATTCATCATGAACAACTTTTTGCGAAGGCGCCAAACGGTAGCCGTGTTCTTCGACTTGGAAAAGGCTTATGATACCTGTTGGAGGGGAGGTATCCTC
>NC_064623.1:6142439-6144939 GCF_023898315.1 Schistocerca nitens
TCGAGACACTGGGTTTCGTTGTTGAAAATTACTGGGTAGCTAGGATGCAGCCCACGTTACGTAGACCATGTTAGTTGGGTAAAATTTCGTCGTTGCAGGAGCGGCGAATACAAAGGAAGGTATAAAGACACTAGGAAGTGTAAAGGAACATACCACCTCCAAAACAAAGTTGTTGCCCATGGCGTGGTTTATGATACCTACACGTTTGTTACGAAAACTTACATATGTATTTATTTATATATAAGTGTAGCTAATCGATTGTTTCGTGATATTTACATGCGATATTTGCGTGCGAAATTTTCAGAAATGAAATAGCTATAAGCGTGTCGGCCCATTATCTTTAAAAAAAGGGATGACAGTCATTTAAGATTGTTACGACAGACAGTGTTGGTGGTGGGGCGAAGTTATTTAGGCTAATGAGAGAAAATATAAAACTGATGGTCACCCTGTTATTGTAAAACAGCTGTTAACAAATTAGTCTACTACACGCGCACGCAAAATCCGCAATCCACTGTCTGGTGGGTGGCGGAGGTTACTTTGTGCCATTAGTAGCCGTCTCCCTTCCTGTTCTACTCGCAAATAGAGCGAATGAAAAATGACTGCCTATACACCACTGTACGAGCCATAATTTCTCGTGTCTCATCTTTTTTGCAGTCCTTAAGCGAGATGTACTTTGGGGGGAGGAGAATCGTTGCGCTCTCAGCTTCAGATGCCGGTTCTCTAAATTTACTCGGGAGTGTTCCGCAGAAAGAACGTCGCCTTCACTCAATTGAGTCGCATTTGAGTTCACAAAGCATTTCCGTAACGCTCGTATATTGATCGAACCTAACAATAAGAAATCTAGCATACTACGTCTGACTTTATTTGAAGTATTCCTTTAATCCGACCAAGTGGGACACACACTACCGAACAGTGTCCAAGAATTGGTTGCACAAGTGTTCTTCCCCCTGCGGGTTCGGGGGTAAGAATAGGCCCGCGGTATTCCTGCCTGTCGTAAGAGGCGACTAAAGGGAGTTTCAACTGTTTAGGCCTTTCATGTGTTGGTCCCCATTAGGGTTTGACCTCCATTCTTCCAAATTACACAGAAGTAAGAGCCTTTTGGGGAAGGACACCTTATGTGGTGCACCTTAAGTCCTCTGTGCCCTACGACCTTGGCGGTCTTCATCGTCTTGGCGTCGTAACTGCTCCCACCATCCATCATTTCGATCATACACACCTGGTGGGTTGCGTAAGTTACACCTACGATAATTATGGACTTCCCATGGCACCCAACATCCAGCACGGTAGCCAGCCCGTTGTGGTGGGGTCGTCATGTACCCTCTAGGTTGTAGCCCCCTGACAACACAGGGATCGGTATTGCGCCGTCAGGTCTTTGGGATGTGGGCAGAGGAATGGCGCACTCTGTCTGTACCCAACAGGCTGCGGCGAGTAAAGGAGACCACGACTGTGTGGGGTTCCTCCATGCAGGCCTCTCGCAGGGATTCTGTTGTTCTCTGTAGGCTCCGCATTGGCCACTCTTCGCTGACGCATGGCCATCTGCTGCGTCGAGAGGACCCCCCTCATTGACGCTGGGGTGCAAACATGACGGTGGCCCATATGTTGTTGGAATGTCCTATTTTAACCGCCCTCAGGCGAACTTTTAATCTCCAGGGTGATTTATCATCTCTTTTAGGTGTCTCTATGGCAGATCGGGTTTTAAGTTTTATTCGCGCAAGCGGCTTTTATAGATCCATATAATGTTATTGCATCACCCTCTTTTGTGCTGTACCTTTTACTTAGTTTTGTGCTGTCATTCGGTTCCACCCTAATCTTTTACGCTGGAGGTTTTAACGTGTTGCAGAGTGGCTGGCTCATCCTTTTATTTTCGTGATCAGACAACCACGATCCTCTGCTGTACAGTTAATTCTTTCTGCCTTCCTTCTCTGTTGTTTTTTCTTGCTGAGCTCCGTTTTCCATGTTTCTTTATTATTGACCTCGGGGCTTTTCTTCCCCTAGAATTTTTCTTTTGTGCTTCGAATGACTAATGGATGGTTTCACTGTGCTCTGTATGTTTATGAAACACGGGACAGATGACCTATGCAGTTTGGTCCCTTTAATCTTTAAACCAACCAACCACAACTGTTCTAGACGCCATCCCCGCCACAAATTAACCACACTTATCTGAAACTCTCCAAATGAACTGAATTCAAGCATTCGCCTTCCCTCCCAATCTCTACATGCTCGTTTCATTTCGTACCGCTTTGCAACGTTACGCTCAGATATTTGATCGACGGGCTGGTCTCAAACAGGACGCTACCAATGCAGTATATGAACGTTATGAGATTCTATTTGATATTCATCTGCATTTACAGCCAGATATCATTCATCAAACTAACTTCGACGTCCTCTATCCTTCTACCGTCATTGAACGATGACGCCTCACTCAACACCACGGCGTCATCAGCAGACAGCCGCTTCCCCTGTCGGTCAGATCATTTGTGTGTGTGTGTGTGTGTGTGTG
>NC_064623.1:6149939-6202439 GCF_023898315.1 Schistocerca nitens
TGTAGAAACGATCGGTGGTGTAGTTATAAATTGTCGTGACTGGAAAGAACCAGAGCTCCAAGCTCTAATAGAAAGCACTGAAGATCAAATAGTTACAGGTACAGAAAGCCGAAATGTTTTCAGAAGATCTAACGGTGTTCAGAAAGGATAGATTAAATACAGTTGGTGGTGGAGTATTTATTGCTGTCAGAAGTAGTTTGCCTTGTACTGAAATTGAAGTAGACAACCCCTGCGAAATGGGTCGCCAACTCAGGTCGCATATGTACGCAGCAATCAGTTCCTATCCATTACTGCAGTCGCTCCTGTTTGAAGCTCGTCAAAATATGTAACAAACGAATGATGTACTCGGCTTACTAGCAGCAGGAATTCGAAAGGCTCTCCCACTAACGGTCTAAGCGACACTAACCAAAACAAAGCCTATATGGGTAGAGGTTATACTTCACAACTAAACTACACTACTGGCCATTAAAATTGCTACACAACGAAGAATACGTGCTACAGACGCGAAATTTAACCGACAGGAAGATGATGCTGTGATATGCAAATGATTAGCTTTTCAGAGCATTCACACAAGGTTGGCGCCGGTGGCGACACCTACAACGTGCTGACTTGAGGAAAGTTTCCAACCGATTTCTCATACACAAGCAAAAGTTGACCGGCGTTGCCTGGTGAAACGTCGTTGTGATGCCTCGTGTAAGGAGGAGAAATACGTACCATCACGTTTCCAACTTTTATAAAGGTCGGATTGTAGCATATCGCGATTGCGTTTTATCGTATCGCGACATTGCTGCTATCGTTAGTCGAGATCCAATGACTGTTAGCAGAATACAGAATCGGTGGGTTCAGGAGGGTAACACGGAACGCCGTGCTGGATCCCAACGGCCTCGTATCACTAGCAGTCGAGATGACAGGCATCTTACCCGCATGGCTGTAACGGATCGTGCAGCCACGTCTCTATCCCTGAGTCAGCAGATGGGGACGTCCGCAAGACAACAACCATCTGCACGAACAGTTCGACGTCGTTTACAGCATCATGGACTATCAGCTCGGAGACCACGGCTGCGGTTACCCTTCACGCTGCATCACAGCCAGGAGCGCCTGCGATGGTGTACCCAACGACTAACCTGGGTGCACGAATGGCAAAACGTCATTTTTACGGATGAATCCAGGTTCTGTTTACAGCATCATGATGGTCGCATCCTTGTTTGGCGACATCGCGGTGAACGCACATTGGAAGCGTGTGTTCGTCATTGCCGTACTAGCGTATCACCCGGCGTGATGGTATGGGGTGCCACTGGTTACACGTCTCGGTCACCTCTTGTTCGCACTGACGGCACTTTGAACAGTGGACGTTACATTTCAGATGTGTTACGACCCGTGGCTCTACCCTTCATTCGATCCCTGCGAAACCCTACATTTCAGCAGGATAATGCACGACCGCATATTGCAGGTCGTGTACGGGCCTTCCTGCACATAGAAATGTTAGACTGCTGCCCTGGGCAGCACATTCTCCAGATCTGAAAACGTCTGGTCAATGGTGACCGAGCAACTGGCCCGTCACAATACGTCAGTCACTACTCTTGATGAACTGTGATATCGTGTTGAAGCTTCATGGGCAGCTTTACCTGTACACGCCATCCAAGCTCTGTTTGGCTCAATGCCCAGGCGTATCAAGGCCGTTATTACGGCCAGAGGTGGTTGTTCTGATTTCTCAGGATCTATGCACCCAAATTGCGTGAAAATGTAATCACATGTCAGTTCTAGTATAATATATTTGTCCAATGAATACCCGTTTATCATCTGCATTTCTTCTTGGTGTAGGAATTTTAATGGCCAGTAGCGTATTAATTGGATCGTTTTACCGACCCCCCCTCCCCCCCCCCCCCCGACTCAAAAGATATAGTTACTGAACAGTTTAAAGAAAACTCGAGTCCCATTTCAAATAGGTACCCCACTCATACAGTTACAGTCGATGGTGACTTCAGTCTACCCTCGATATGCTGGAAAAATTATACGTTTGAAGCCGGCGGCAGGCATAACACGTCATCCGAAATTGTAATGAATGATTTCTCAGAAAATTATTTTGAACAATTTCATGAGCCCACGCGAAGTGTAAATGGTTGCGAAAGCATACTTGACCTCTTAGCAACAAATCATCCTGGACAAATTGTGAGAATCGTGACGAATACACGGATTAGCGACCTTGTTGGTTGAAACATCTAGCTTCCAGCAAGTCCAGAAGGCACAATTTCTTGGGGAGTTTGCGATAGAGACTGTATTTCACACCACCTTGAACTACAGCAAGGGTGTTGTGACTTGCAGAGATCTCGTTGACATTCCCCAAGATGAACGCTGAATGGTCCCGGGAAGGAATTCTCGACGTGCAACACATTATGAAACGGGTGGATGGTGCTCTCATAAAGACTGACTCATTTATCCTTACATTTAACAGCACCAAATTGCAAGAGCATGTGAAGGCAGGTTTCCTACGTCTCAGTGTACGGCCTTATTACCCCAACTCCACGCGGTGTTTTAAATGCCAACACTTTGGACACACTACTCTCGGCTGTAGAGGGGAAGCCACTTGAGGGAGTTGTGGTAAAGCCGCCCATGAGGGAGTTGGTTGCTCCTCTCCTCCCAAGTGTGTCAACTGCTCTGTAATCACCCTGTGTGGAGTAGGGAATGCAGAGTTTTCCTTGAGGAACGGAAGATCCAGGAACTAAAAACTACAAAACGCATCCCGTACGGTGAGGCGAAGAAAATTTAAAAGTCCATGCAGCCGCCTACGTTCGCTGCCTCCTTTTCTTCCGTTCTGAAACAGCCAGTCTTGAAAACCGATGCCGCTACGCAAACGGAGGTTTCTACTGTCAGCACTAGCACCTGCGCTTGTCAATGTACGTTTGCTGCTGCCGTTCCTGTGAAGCCTGCCCCCCCCCCTTACCCCCTCTCCCCTCCCCGCGCCTTCTGACCAGGCCGTGGTAGCTGACATCATGGAACTTCCTGTCCCTTCCCGGGTCCAGTCTTGTGCACTGCCCAGCGCTGCTACACCCCCCACTGCTTCTGAGGTTTTGGCTCCAATGCCACCTCAGGCCAGAACATCGAAGCCAAAAAGGTGAAGACTCGCCCACTAAAGGAGACTGCACTTATACAGCCTCCTGATGTGGATGTCATTCTCTGACGTCTCTCTCGACTCCTCTTCTGAGGCGATGGAGGTTGATGTCAGACTGGGGCAATCATCTCGCCCCAAAACTGAGCCTCCACCTGTTGTGGGCTCTCCTCCCCGACAGAAAGTGAGAATGAAGGTACTCCCACCCTGATAGATGGCTCCCATTATACAGTGGAACATGAATGGATTCCGGGCACATGTGGAGGAACTGAACCTCCTAGCACGGCAACGCCCCCTGTGCTTGTGTTTACAGGAAACGCATTTAAAACCATCTGATGCTCCTGTACTCAGGGGCTATACGTTATATCGCCGAGATGACCTGACTGGAGAAAGGGCCAAAGGCGGAGTCGCCGTGTTTGTCAATAATGACCACCACTCCTCTGCTCTCCCCCTGGATGCTGACCTGCAAGCAGTTCCAGTTGAAGTTCATTCACGTCGGAGGCTTACCGTTTGCTCCCTTTATTTACCCCCTCTGGATTCAATGACCTTAGACGCTCTCACAGATCTTATCGACCAACTCCCCTGCCCATTTCTCCTCCTGGGAGACTCCAATGCCCATCATGTCCTGTGGGGCTCCACTTCTCTTTGCGCTCGAGGTCGAATTTTGGAGACCCTTCTAACATCTCAAGAGTTGTGCATCCTCAACACAGGTACTCCGACTCATTTCTCTACTGCTACAGGGTCATTCTCAGCCATTGACCTATCTTTCTGCTCTCCAACCCTCACCGACTGTTCACAGGGAGGCAATTGACGACCTTCATTACAGCGATCTCTTCCCTATCCGCATTCATCTCCTGGATGGTGTATTGTTTGAGCAGCGGCCACCATCGTGGATGATTGGCAGGGCTAACTGGCCACTGTTCACTCGGTTGGCTGTCTTACGGAGGTTTTCCGGTAAACGCAGCCGTTTACCAATAGCTGCAAGCCTGAGAAAGGGATGCCTCCAAACGACACCCAGAGCCATTGCTCAGACGCTGGCAGAGCGTTTTACTCAAAGTACTGCCACTGCAAACCAAGATGCAGCGTTTCGTCGCTACCGTGCGACTGTCGAAAGAGCGACCTTGGACTTTCGGTCGAACAGTTCTGAGGCCTACAATTCCCCTTTCTCCATGTGGGAACTTGAATCGGCACTTACTGAGACGTCTGACACTGCACCAGGTTACGACCGCATCCGGTACTCCATGCTTAGACATCTGCCAGCGGCGTCAAAGGAAATCCTCCTCGAATGTTTTAATTTCATATGGCAGACAGGAGTGTTCCCCACCTCGTGGAGGGAGGCAATCCTCATCCCTCTCCTCAAACCAGGAAAGGAGCGCACATGTCCCGGTAGTTATCGTAGTATCGCCTTGACAAGCTGTGTCGGAAAGACCCTGGAACGGATGGTTAACGGTCGTCTGGTCTGGCTGCTAGAGACCAGACAGCTCCTTAGCCGCTTTAGTGTGGATTCCGAAAATTTCGGTCCACGGTCGACAACCTGACCCTCCTAGAGGCGGCTATTCAGCAGGCTTTCCTCCGTCAGCATCACTGTATCGGTATCTTCTTTGATATCAGTAAGGCATATGATACTACTAGGAGACACTGTATTCTTGCACAACTGCATCAAGGGACTTTCGTGGCCGCCTCCCCATTTTCATTCGGTCTTTCCTGTCTCAGCGGTTTTTTCGGACCCGCGTTGGTAACACACTGTCTGATCGCTTTGCGCAAGGGAACGGTGTCCCCCAGGGCAGTGTTTTAAGCGTTACCCTCTTTGCCATAGCCATCAACAGTATAACGCCTACAGTGAGGAGTCCAGTACAGTGCTCCTTGTTTGTGGACGACTTTGCCGTTTTCTGTTCCTCCTCCAGTGTTGCAACCGTGAGCCGTCAGTTGCAGCTAACAGTGCGGCGGTTAGAGGAGTGGGCTGCAAAGACGGGTTTTCGGTTTTCTGCCTATAAGTGTGTTTGTGTTCATTTTAATCGTTCTCGTCGTCTTTTAACTTTGCCTGCCTTGTCGTATGGGGGATACTGTCCTACATTTTAGAGACACAGTGCGGTTTCTGGGCCTAATTTTTGACTCCATTCTGTTATGGCTGCCACACCTACATGACTTGAAAGCCAGAACGCTGAAGGCACTGAACATCCTCAAGTGCCTCAGCCACAGGTCTTGGGGAGCGGACAGGGCGCCTCTCCTTCAGTTTTATGGAGCTTTTGTGCGTTCCCGGCTGGACTACGGGTGCGCAGTGTATGGGTCAGCGAGGCCGTCTTATTTGCGGATCCTTGACGCTGTCCACCATGCTGGGATTCGACTGGCCACGGGTGCTTATCGGACCATTCCCGTACCCAGCCTCTGTGCTGAGGCTGGTGAACCGCCACTTACCATCCGGCGGCAGCTCCTGCTGGTGCGCCAGGCTTGTAAGTTTCTTGCAGCTCCAACCTCGCCTGCTCACCATCTTGTTGCCCATCCACCTCTGGACCGCCTTTTTCCCGCCGTCCCCGGGCTACGATGCCGTCGGGAAGGTTGTAGCTTTCTGCTGGGTTCCGGGGCATGTCGGCATTGCTGGGAATGAAAGGGCAGATCTCGCAGCCGAGGAGGCGTGTCTCGCCCCACAAGTATCTCAGTGTGCTATCCCCCCTGCACGCACTCACCTCGCTGTTGAGGTCACGGGTCATGCGTCGGTGGGAGGATGAGTGGCTGGAAGTGACTGACAATAAGCTCCGTACAGTCAAGCCCACAACGCGTGTGTGGTGTACTTCCTTTCAGCCCCGTCGACGGGACGAGGTTCTCCTCACTCGGCTTCGGATAGGCCACAGCCCTATGACGCACGGCTTCCTGCTCCGGCGAGAGGACCCTCCAATGTGTGGTGCTTGCGGCGTACAGGTCACTGTGCGCCACGTTTTATTGGATTGCGTTTTATTTTATGACCAGCGGGTCGCGGCTGACTTGCCAGCGGACCTGCCATATCTTTTAGGCAACACTCGGACGAATGTGGTTAAAGTTTTAAAGTTCTGTGCCCTGTCAAATGTTTTTACAAAGATTTTAGGGAGAGGATTTTAATTTGCTCACTGTGTGACAAGCTCGCCCATATTTTATGTAAGTGGCCAGCCAATAACAATTTCCTGTGACATTCTTGTTGCTATGTTTCCCCTTTTCTTAGGTTTTACTTTCTTATGCAGCATTTTCCTTCTTTTCCTGCTTTCTTTGAGTGTGTGCTTTAGTTTTCTTGGGTCTGTCCACATTCGTTCCTTTTAATGTGTGTCAGGGCGCTGATGACCTCGATGTTGAGCGTCCATAAGCCCCAACACACCACCACCACCACCAGGAATAGTCCGCTGAATTACAGGCCCATATCACTAATGTCGACTTGCAGTAGGGTTTTGGAACGCATACTGTATTCGAAGATTATGAAGTACCTCGAAGAAAAAGATTTATTGACACATGGTCAGCACGGATTCAGAAAACACAACTAGCTCTTTATAGTCATGAAGTAATGAGTGCTATCTTCAGGGGATGTCAAATTGATTCCATATTTTTAGGTTTCCAGAAGGCTTTCGACACCGTCTCTCACAAGCGTCTTCTAACCAAACTGCGTGCGTATGAAATATTGCCTCAGTTGTGCTACTGGATTCGTGATTTCCATTCAAAAAGGAAATAGGAGAGATAGCGCCATAGACATTCGTGAATTGGAGTGGCAATCATTAAAATAAAGGAGTTTTTCATTGCGACGGGGTCTTCTCATGAAATTTCAATTAGTTTTCTCCTCCGATTGCGAAAACATTCCGTTGGTACACACCTACATAGGGAGAAATGATCATCAGGATAAAGTAAGAGAAACCAGGGCCCGCACAGAAAAATTTAAGTGCTCCTTTTTTCCCACGTGCCGTTAAAGAGTGGAACGCAAGAGAGACAGCTTGAAGGCGGTTCACTGAACCTTCTGCCAGGCACTTCGTGAATAGCAGAGTAATCACGTAGATGCAGATACAGAACATTACATTGAACGATTCGATGCAGAAATCCTTGCCATTCAAGACAGATTCGAGTCGTTTCGGAATGGATAAATCAGATACTTCCTGAATTACGGGGGAATATTATACCATTCTTCTTGGGAAATGGTGACAATCTCAGGTAACAATGGTTAATGGTGTACACACAATTGACCAACTATAAATAGGACGTTCATATTCATAGGACGTGTAAATTAGTACGTTCTGCAGAAATAAACATTTGAACGATGTCGGCCTCCTGTTTCGTTGTTATGTGCAGCACCAGCTGCTGGTGAAATACGACTTCATCTCTCGTTGTCACTATAAAGTGATGGTAAAGGACCAGTGCGACCCGAGCAGGCGCGCACGGTGCCTGGCAGACGTATTTGCGAACCGTATCGTCAAATCAGTAAGGTTGAAAGAGGCCTCGTTATTAGCATGAGAGAATGTGCTGCATCCATACGCGAAATTGCTGCTCGTATGGAACGAAGTGTTTCGGCAGTGCAACGGGTGTATGTGGAGGGCCGCAGAGCACGACCAGATGAGTCAGATGGCGTCACCGAGACGACGCGTCGAGGAGATGGACACCCCATCCGAATGGCATCGCAGTGCAGATATGCGCCCCCCTCGGCTCTGGCGTAACATTGGAACAGTGTAACACACGTTACATTGTCAGAGGTTGACAGTCGGTCGCCGTTTATTACGCCACGATTTACATGCACTTCGTCCACTTCTCCGCCTACCTACATGCTGGACGGCAATTGTGTACGGAGCGACGTCACTCGGGACAAGAATGGCATCAGATAGTGTGTTAGGAGGACTCCAGGTTCTGTGTGTTTGAAAACGATGGCCGCATTTTGGTTCGCGACAGACAGGGAGTGGCATCACAGTGGCTGCATTCACACAATATGTACAGCGTCAACTCAAGATCTTATGCAGTGGGGTGCTACTGGGTACAGCCACAAAGCACAGCTGGTTTCGGGTCCAGGGAACAGTGGCCAGTGTGGTCTGCGTAAATGACATCCCGTGGCCAAACCTTTCCTGCACAACATCCTAGGCGTTATTTTCCAACAAGATAGTGCACCACCAGATGTTGCTTCACAAACACGTGCGTACTTGGTGTCGCAGGATGTCAGCCTTTTGCCCTGGCACCCCAGTTGACCAGACTCGTCACACAATCGAAAATGTGTGGGGTATGGTGAAACGACGCGTGCAGCGCTGAGACGCAACGCCAGACACCACAGATGAAGTTCAGGACCAGTGGCGGACCCTGTGCGTACTAGGCGAAGGACACATCCTGAACCGAGGTGACTCAAGTGCTAATAATGTCTGCACAACGTACTAATATACATGCCCTGTCGATAGGAACGTCCTATCTAGTCGTTCAAGGTGTTCTGTTTCTTCTGAACACGAGTGTGTATAACAATCGTGCACCTTTCTCTGGAAAGTATAGCACAAAGGCTAAATAACACGCGTTCTGCATCTCAGGCTTCGGACGGTGTATGCCAGACGTAAACTAAAGATCGTAGACAGTGTGAAAAATCTGCAGGCTGTTATGGCCGAGCGGTTCTAGACGCTTCAGTCTGGTACCGCGTGACCGCTACGGTCGCAGGTTCGAATCCTGCCTCGGGCATGGTTGTGTGTGATGTCCTTCGGTTAGTTAGGTTTAAGTAGTTCTAAGTTTTAGGGGACTGATGACCTCAGAAGTCCCATAGTGCTCAGAGCCATTGGAACCATTTTTAGTGTGAAAAATCTCTCATCTCATCAAATGACTTCCCAGCTTTCCTCCACTGACCGGGATTTATGGGTTCGGCACCAGTTCTCCTGTTCGGGCATTGCATCACGGACAAGTGGCTTTGGAATTAGAGCTCACACGTCTTCTGCCGGCTTATGCAGCACCATCGGTGTTCTGGTGCTGACAGGGCTTGCGAGTGCAACATCCAGTTCTGCAGTTACTTTTGGAGCTAGAATGTTACTTATAATCCGTCTTGATTGCAAAAATGTTTATTCACATGACCGGTTTCGGTTGCTCTAGAAGCATCTTCAGATCTGCAATTTCGGGGCAACCGAAATTGCAGATTGGAAGATGGTTCGAGAGCAACCGAAACCGGTTATGTGAATAAATATTTTTGCAGTCAAGACGGATCATAAGTAACATTGAATAACCAGTAATTACCGTATCCCTTTGGACATTGTTTCTGCAAACTTCTGAGGCTTTCCTTCTCTGTTGTTCGTCATATTCCCCTTCAGTGATTCTGTCACAAAGGCTCCACCGTAGCTGAGTGGAGAGCACGCCGGCGTGTCATGGCGGGCGGCCGGGTTCGATTCCCGGCTGTGTTGGAGATTTTCTCTGCTCATGGACTGAGTGTTTGTGTCGTCATCACCATCATCGACGCGCAAGTCGCCGAAATGGCGTCACCTTAAAAGACTTGCACCAGGCGGAGAGGCCTGCCCGCCGGGAGGTCCTCGTCACACTTGAACACACAGGTTCGTCTGCGTTGTGACCTTTCGGATGATTTTTCCCGTATCTCCAAATACCGTGCAAAGCTTCGATGTGATGCCTCTTGAAACATCTAGTACTTCGGCTACTGCACCTACCACACGACCACCAACAGTTTGCCCAACCTGGAGTATATTTACTTCCAACACAATGCACTCACAAGTGCACAGAACGCTGTTGTGTCCACAGTTGAGTAATGGGAATGATCCATTGGGGAACAAGTTCATCATCCCGCTTTACGTAAACTGACCCTTGTATTCCAGTAAATTAAACAGGTGCTGCCCCTGGTCAGACTGCACAGCGCGTCCTGCAGGCTCGGCGGTTGTATTCCAGAATGCATTTCTCGGGATGTTTCCAACTCCTGTATGAGTAACTACTCGGAGACGTTTGAAGTGGAACGACCAACAAAAGAAACTATAGGAAAATCAGTCACCAGACTGAGATTCGTGGGGAGATTCTGGGGGAAATGTAATTCACCCACCAAAAAACTTGCTTTAAAATACTTAATAGTCCGATTGCGGAATATTATTCATCAGTCCGGAACATTACCAGATAACATTAATGAGAGAGACTAGATCCAAGGAAGAGCTGCGCGTTTCGTGACGGGGCCGTTGCCTCGGTGGGGCGAGGTGGTCGACAAACTCCCGTGGCAGACGCTGCGCGAGAGGCGGTGTGAATAACGGGAGGGTTTGCTGTCGGCGCTCAGCGTGCATCTTCCAAGGGAGTCCTCACTGACGCTTCGCGAAGGAACCGTGAGGAGGACGTCGTAGGAATCGGAGTTAACAAGACACAACACCCGACAGACGTGCTTCTGAAGCTGCTTTCGTGTTTGGAACAGGGAGGAGGGGGCAGGAGAACTCTCCACCACACGCTGTAAGGTGGCTGCAGAGTACAATGCGGATACAGACGGATGTGTACCCCATTTTGGTTCTCAATTTTGTAACATCGTATCCCTACTTGTTATTTCAATGTAGCGTCAGGATCAAGCAGCCTTGCGTAAGATTGGTTACTATAACCTGTCGGGAATTATTGCGTACCGTCTTTTATCTTGCTTAATTTACTGGAATACAAGGTTCAGTTTACATAAAGCGGGGTGATAAACTTGTTCCCTAATGGATCATTCCCATTACTAATCAGACACCTTACACGGTTTTTGTCCGTCGATCTACCGCACAGTTTCTTCCCAAATGAGTCTTCTCCTGCTACCCTCTCACAGGCCCTTAACTCACAATTGTTTCTGAGGTATTGCCAGACAATTAACAGCAAATGGCTCGCTCAGACTACAGATATTTTATCGTCTAGTATATTTTCACATTACTCAAATGCAGTGACTATCATGTAGTGGATGAACACTCCTCTTTTATGTTTTTGTGTTAAGAGTTTTACTAATTATAAATTCCTTTTCAGGAATCAAAGCCAACAAAATGTCTGAGGTTTTCCTACAAGTCGCACGACAAGAAAATGCTTTTCTCGTTCAAAGGAGGATCGTTTTGACATTAGTAAATCTCCAAGTTCAGGAAGACTTCGGGGTTTAAGCGCATTAATCCACAACGATCCACGACAGTGTACACGAGACCTGACAAATGTGGTGAACTGGGATCGTTCCACCATCGTGCAACTTTTGCACGGAACGGGGAAGGTTCCAAAATCGGGTGTGCGGCTACTGAATGCTCTAAGCCAAAATCAAAGTAATCAGTGGATGACCGTATGTGGATCTCTGCTCGCTTGCGATGAATGCGCTCGTGATCAACACCTACCATTCCTATCTTGCATGGTTACTGGTGGTGAGAAACGGTGTCTTTATGCTAGGATAAGGAAAAGAAAGGAACGGCTGAGCCCAAAAGAAGCAGCAACTGCCTGCATGAAGAGCAGCTGGCGTCCACAGAAGATAATGTCACGCATGTGGCGGGACAGCGCCGGTGTGCTGGGCTGAGAGATGCTTCCTCGAGGTGTGACGTCACTCCACGATAGCGGCTGCACGCATTCTGCTGCTCTCACGAGGAACACCGCACCGCACACAGGTCATTCCGCACCCATGTTGTTCACTTGACCTTGCACCCTCAGATTTTCACATTTTCCCGTCTCTCTCAATTATCAAGGAACTTCCTTTCCGGTTGAAAATGCACTCCAGCCATGGCCCGAAGAGTTTTTCGCGTCGGAAAATTGAAACGTTATCCCATCGTTGGAAGACTGTTGTAAATAGTGAAGGAGATTGTATTATTGATAACTAAAATGTCAATTATGTGTATTTGTTGTATTTGTTAAACTTAAACGAACACGTTACGAACTTACGCAATAAACAACATACAATATACAATCGGATAGTCAAATTTGTAAACCATTTTCTGAAACAAATAAAATTGATTATGTAAAGAGTTCATAATGTTTTTATGCATCAGTTACTAATTGCCAATGCCTGTGATGTGACGATACGGTTTGTTTCTGAGTGTGCCACTAAGGTAAAGTTCCGAATGTTTTGCCCATGTTGTGGGAATAGCATTCGGAGTATAAACTTGCTGGCCCACTCAGGAAAAACCTTACCGTCACATCCCACGCACTGCCAGACCATCATGATGAAATAAGAGCAATCAGGGCTCGCAAGAAAACGTTTACGTGTTAACCTTTCCCACGTGCTATTTTAGAGTGGAGCAGTCAAGAAATACTAGGATAGTGTTTCTATGAACCGCCTGCCAAGTACTGAACTGTGATCTGTGGAGCTGTCATGTAGACGAAGATGGCGTTGTTTCATGCCGAGTGCGAAACGAAACTTGCCTGTAGCTTGTAACCAAACTTCATGTTAACTTTCCAGCTTCAACTTAAGGTGAAAATCGGGTTACGTCGTCGTCGTAGCACCCACATTAGGAAGAGCATTAGGCCTATAAGACCTGTGATACTGGAACTTCGCGCTATTGAACATAGAATAGCATTAGTTCATCGCTTAACTGCTATGGGTTTGAGCAAACGAGGAAGATACACTCATTTCTGTTGTGTGTGCGACGTGTGTTGTGTTGGTGAAACCTGCATCGTGACTTTGCATTTTTGCTCACAAATTTATGAGTAGTGCAGGTGACATCGCGCCGTCTGTAGTTCCTACATTCCAGAGTTAATAAGAGGGTCGTACCCTGAAGTGATCATTGATCTTTCATCGTCATCATCATCATTATTATTATTATTATTATTATTATTATTATTATTAAGTACCTTTGCATAAAGTGTATTGTTCGTTTGCAGACAATTATAGCAGTGAAGTGGAAGTAGTAACGTCTAATAAACAGACCTTATTTGAAAAATCATCACTGTTACAGAAAAAGTCATTGATTAACGTTGTTACTAATTTTAAACTTCTTGACTGATGTAGGTAATTCAAATTTTTAGATAACATTGTAAGAAACTTTCGGACAAACATAGGCTACATAGTTTGAATACTTAAGATATGCAAATTCTGTGTATTTTAGCAAGCGTACAATTCTACTGCAACTCTTTAACAGAAAAGACTCCACACAAATGCCGCCCCATTCCACTTGACCTAGAACAGATATTTGCCACTGTCGCCTAGCACAAGACTACAGCTTAGACATGACTAGTACCGAAGCACAGCCACGCGTCAGAGGGCGTTTAACTTTATAAACTTTGCTACACCAGTTCTCACTAACAACACAAGCTCTTCCAGATCTGGGCTGCTGTCTCAGTCGCTGCGCTCTGACGTAACGATCTTCGAGCAGCGGCGGCGTGTCGAACCTCGAGAGGGCGTGTCCTCTAGGCGGCCCTCTCCTGGCTGCGTCTGCAGCGACGGTCTTCAGCTTGTGTCGCCGTCAAGTACCAGCTGTACCCTGGAACCTCACTCCAGTAATATGTAAAGGGGAAATGTTATCAAGGCTCTCGAAAATTTCTTGATACATGTCCTTAAAATTTTTACTAGGTGCTATATATTCGGACAGACAGAAGCTGTAAATATTTTAATACATAAAACATGTAAAGGACAAACATTCTTGGCAGACAATAAGGTCTACACCGATTTACTTCGGATTTTTAGATGACAGTAATAAACATTGAGATCGCATACACTATCTTTTCCAAATAACTATGTACAGGTTTTTTGTTAAAATCGACGGCGTGAAAGAAAGTACTCTGCTGTGGAAACGTATGATTTCATCTTCTTCCTTACGATTGGTTTTAATAGAATATGTTGTATTTATGGTACATCGGCTTATGATTAGAATACTACTAGAGAATCGTCCAGCACACACACACACACACACACACACACACACACACACACACACACACACACACACACACACAGAGAGAGAGAGAGAGAGAGAGAGAGAGAGAGAGAGAGAGAGAGAGAGAGAGAGAAAACGAACAGTTGCAGGTCTACTAATTTTGTGACCGGCAGGCGCCGCACTGCGGCAGCAGTGGTGGTGGGCATGAGAGTGTGACGCATCCGACCTATTTTGTTGTTTGGCCATGAAAAACAAACCGAGTGAGGTGGCGCAGTGGTTAGCACGCTGGACTCGCTTTCGGGAGGATGATGGTTCAAACCCACGTCCGCCCATCAAGATTTAGGTTTTCTGTGATTTCTCTAAATCTTCTGCAGGAAAATGCTGGGATGGTTCCTATGAAAGGGCTCCGCCGATTTCCTTCCCCATCTTCGACACAATTCGAGCTCGTGCTCCGTCTCTAATGACCTCAATGTCGACGGGAAGTTAACCCAATCTTCCTTCCTTCCTTAAAAGGAAATAAGTTACCATTATGCAGAGTTTTAGTTTGTTATTCGTGAAGTTACAAACAAAATATCTCAAACGTAAATGAAGTGTAAAGTTCACTTTCCTCCAAAATCTTCATTGTACGTCCCTTAGCTATTTTGTGCAGAATTTTTAAGGCATTTTCAATTTTTTCTGTTAATGTTCTTCGCTTTTTGCATGAAAGTTAGTTGTGAATTGGTTGAATTCGCAGTGTCTTTTATTTTTTTTTAAATCCCGAAATTCCTGCCTGTTACCCGATATAAAGTTTATTGCAGTCGTCACAAGAAAGTTTTCAGACGGCTGCGGCGGAAAATGTGGAGATACTGCTTTTTGCTGACGGTATTTTGCCCCTTCAAGTTATTAATTTTGTTTTTGATTTCACAAACAACTTGTTGATCTTTCCATATATTTGGCGTATGTATGGTGTTATAACATAGAGAAGTTTATTTGTAATTTTCTCTGTTCAATGTTACTCCTCTACATATGCCATCCGTTTCTGGTATTGTATGTTATTCATACGTATTCTGGGGCTGAATACATTTCTTTGCGCTATGTATTGTAGCACTTCTATTTCATTTTGTATCCCATTGTTAACAAAGGTAAATTTAAAATTCCGTTAATCATTGATTTGAAATATGCGTATTTATGCGAATTTGGGTGACAATTTTTATTTATGATAATGTGGGTCATAGTAGCTTTTCTATATATTTGAAATAGGTGGTGACTTTCAGCTCTAAAAAGTTTCTAGATTACTTTTTTCATAGATGTCATAAAAAGAAGCCTCCTACATAACAAATGTTATTGATACTTACGAATTAATAAATCTATTGCAACGTACATCATCTCAAAACTGTTCTGAACTTGAGTAAAATTGTATCACATGCACCATAGCAGTCGTGTTTCTGATTAGTTTGGTAGACAAACTCAATTCAAACTACCCATTTCTAAGTAAAATTATCGATTACACAGATATGTCGATGCACTACTACCAGTACACGGAGGTGACAGACATAAAAAACAGCCATCGGCAAGCAAACAAATTGCACCCTAACACAAAGTTTACTGTAGGAATGGACAAAAACAAATCAATAAACCAAAAATAAGCAACAAATGCTACTACAAATTCGAAATACATATAAAAGCTACTACGACTGCCATCATAAATAAAATTCTTAACACGGATTTTTGCAAAACTATGAATATTTCAATTCAACGATTAATAGAATTTTTAATTTATCTCTCGATAATACTGCGATTCAACATGAGATGAAAACGCTACAATAGATAGCCAACGAAATGATTTCAACTCCAAAATAGTCTTAAAATTGTAGGAACATTAGCATAAACTGCTGCATCTACGAATTGTTATAAATCGGTGTAGCCTGGAAACGCGTTTACGCAGAATACGCGTTTTAGTGTTACTTAAGAGATTGTGGAGCAATATTGGGACCCAAAGTGAGACAAATACATTCAGCGGAATTGAGAAATGTTCCAGGGGAGCAGCTCCTTGACACCTGTAATGTGGGACAGAGAGAAGCTGGCGGCGGCTCCACTGTGCCCTGGGGAACATTCACGAGGGCGCCATGGGTCCAGTGGAGCCCGGTCAAGGCACCGCGACGGCCAGTGGTTTCAAACCACCCACACCTCTTCATGACGGTCGTGTTTCCCGACGACAGTGGCAAGTTCAGCAGGATAACGCCCCGTGTGACATGGACGAGTGTGTGGTCGAGTGTTTCGAGGAACAGTGGAGAGTTCCAGCTGACGTGATGCCCCGCCATGTGCCAGATCCGAACCCGACTGAACACATCTGGGATGTAATTGAACGTGGCATCAGAGGTCATCGCCTCTTCCCTGGAATTAATGCGAATTTAGAGACTTGAGTGTGCAGATGTGGTGGCAGCTGTCTGCAGGGACCTGCCGAGCTCTTACTGCTTCCATGCCACCACACGCCTATGGTGTAGAATTGAATGTTAACCGTGCCAAAGGTGGCCATCATGTTTGAAACAGGCAGGCGGATCAGGAAATTTGATAACAGGTTAATTACAAACCTGTCGATTAGTTCATCAGTTTCTTGGAAAGAAAGCATGTAGGCGACCACTTACTACTTAATACATGCTGCGCGGGATTAGCCGAGCGGTCGAGCGCTGCAGTCATGGACTGTGCGGCTGGTCCCGGCGGAGGTTCGAGTCCTCCCTCGGGCACGGGTCTGTGTGTTTGTCCTTAGGATAATTTAGGTTAAGTAGTGTGTAAGCTTAGGGACTGATATCCTTAGCAGTTAAGTACCATACGATTTCACACACATTTGAACATTTTTGAAATTAACACATGACTACGCTATTGTCACATTTAAATGAAATTATCTCGTGTTACAAAACTGAAAATTTGACATCGTCTTTTGTTTGCATAATGTGTTCACCTGACTTCCATAACAAAAAGCTTCCCACGTGTCGAAAATTATATAACCGGGTCAAGAAAAGCAATTTCGTAAACTGTCTATGTAGTACATTAATAATTTGTAGCTGTAAACAAAAGGTAAACCTAGTGCAACTCTTCAAGAAGTCAGTGACACCAGTCTCGTGTGTGGACACTGAATAATTTGAGACGCTGGGCGAGTCCAACGAAATGTGAGAGCAACCATTCGTTCCGTGTGGGACGACGTAAGTGCTCGAGCCGAAGTGCCAACGCTAGAATAATAAATTTTGATCTTTAACGGAGGCCAGGCGCTATTAAATGTACTTAGCAATATTCTATTCTCCTTGCTTCATTAAAAGTGACAATGTGAATACATCTTTATTTCTGGTATCAACAACCCTGGCTATGTACTAAAACATATTTAGATGAAAAACTGACAGATCCCTGCCTGTGACGATGTTTCTAGACTAGCCTATTTAATATTCACAGACCATGCTATTCGCAATTAGTTATATATTTTACAGTGGTATAGAATTTAATGATCTGTCGGAACTGAAATGTCTTCCTCCCATTGATGAACATATTCTGATTTTTATGGAGGACATTGATTTGTGAGGAATAGTTAATAAATTGTATAGAATATGTTACAACTGTAATTTTAAAACTGTGGAGTATAAAGCTAAAACCAAGGCCTAATTGTGGATGAAAAAATACACCCAATACGGAATAAAATTAACAATAACTTAATAGAACAAGTCATACATAATTCAATTATCTAGTCTATGTGATAATGTGCGAATATGGAAGGCACACAACGTAAAGTCAATAAGTTTAGTCGTTTCTGCGGAAAAAATCAGGAGATACCTTAAAAATAAAGAATTATAAATGCTCATAATTAAACTTTTCAGTTACTGTTGTTCTAAAAGCACTTTTGTATGGACGTGAACTGTGGATGGTATACAAGAAGAAAAAATAAATCTCCATAGGACGGATGCGGCATTACCAACAAATGCAACGAGGAGACGGACAAAACTAGAAAACGGAGCGTATGCAGTATAAGAGAAAAATTAGACGAGCATGTGAGTGGACTGAATGTCTGCAGGGAATGGGTCCTGAAAAATTCCGAGTAAGATTCAGAAGACCAAGGATAGGATGGGAACAGTAAAGGAGCGTAAATAGCCTAAAGCAGGATGTGAAGAAAAGAGAAAACACTAGACGAAGCATTTCTCTTAATATATGTTTTCCTGTTAGCCGATCTCGCTTCCCGTAATCTGTGATAAGCAGGAGGAAGTGGATGTGGAAATTTGTGGTAAGAGCCTGTGGGACCAACCTGTTGCGGTCGTTGGTCTCTAAGCTTACACACTACTTAATCTAACATAAACTAACTTACGCTAAGGGCAACACATACACCCTTGCCCGAGGGAGAATTCGAACTTCCGACAGGGGCAGGCGCGCGAACCGTGCCATGGCGGGCGAGACGCGCGGCTGAAGTGGATGTTGGCTGGATTGTTGTACGGTAATTGGGGGGGGGGGGGGGGAGGAGGAGGGGGGGGTATGTACATGGCACAATAGCGCCGAGCCACGTCAGTCACACCGTGAAAGAAGCAGAGAGAGTGGCGTGTAAATGATCCACGAAGGCTCAGCACTGCCATCCCATATTTTCAGGTCACTGGTGTAGCCCTCTGAAACATTATTCGAAAAATCTCCTCTGCAGACGTTAGTATTTCACGTTCAACTACACATATAATGATATCAATCAGATTAAATAGTTTTGTAAACGAAACAGAAACATGTATTTCTGAACGATGTAGCACATTGGACGAATTTTTAAGGTCTATTACGTTTCATAATCAGATGGTCTCCACAGTTGTGAGAGGACCACTTTCCGACTTGGATACCTTACATTTCAGAATTAATGTATATAAGATAACGCTTTCGATAATTTTCATAACCCAAACGTCCATACCTGCACAACCAGACCATCGAGATCGTTGGAACCATGTCGTGTTACTAAGTATATGTACCGCCATGACTACAACACAAGCTATCGCTACATTTCCTTATCTTTAGAGCGAGATACACTGACGTAATGTCGGCAGAAATGCTCGACATTCAGTGTTGTTGGTGTAACAGATGAAGATGCAGATTAATACGAAGTTAATGCAAACACGTGACATCGAGGCATTAATTTTTCTCTTTATTGTTGTCGGATTTTACGGTGACACAGATTGTGAATTCGTAACAATAACATTCGCAATGCAAATGAAAAGACATTTGTAGAAATTGGATCACTAAGAATTGAAGGAGGCGTTTTGCAACACTCCCCTTGCGTCAGCAAGACCGGTCACATAACCTATCGGTGACAGAACGTCTGAAATCTGCGAGGTTGACGGTGCAGAGACGCACGCCCGTAGTGTCTCACTGAAGGTACCCGAGTTACACAGACGTGCGTCTTGCAGATGACGATGTCCCCTCTGCACAGTAGAAGCGCTCAGGACCTGGATGAATTGTTGTGACGGTGTAGAACGACTTGAGATGTAACAAGAGTTAGTGGTTGAATAACAGTGTGCATGTTTCTCCGTAGGGATGCTTTTTTTAATTTTAGTAATTCCCCTTGTGGTGGTTTGCAAAAAACGTTTACACAATCACTTATCCATCTGCCACGTATGTTAATTACAATGATCTTTCACTGACGTATTGCGCTAAAGGCATTTAGCAAACTGTAAACAGAGCCACAGTTTAACTGACGGGCGTATTCCACCGTGATCAGTGGCATCTCCGTCCACAGGAAATTCCTCACTGCAGTGTGCTCGTACTTTCAGTGACAGCTTTCAGGTGTGCTCAACATAACTGAAGTCGACCACAGAGTGACAGACACTGGTCGTGATTTATGCAACTGACAGTCAGAAAGTAAAACTTTTTTTGAAGTGTACTAAATGTCGTCCATCATGAAGGTAGGATACGGTTGGGAGATTGAATACTGAAGTTGGGTTTTCTCGTTGGTGTCCTAGATTCGTAGGTGTTCCAGGAAATGATGGTGTCGGAAAAATAAATAGGTAACCTTTCTCCTCCACAGTTATTTCATCTTTCTCGCCCGAGATTTGTGGACACTGGGGTGTCAGTGGTCCAAACTTCCCTTCTGCAGCATACTTGTTTAAGTCGATACTCTGATACTGTTAGACGTGAAATATTTTCAGACATTTTTAGAATTATTTACTGCATGATTTCCATTGTAAATATAAAGACGATGTCACTATTCCTCGTTTTAAAATCAAAGAAAAAATTATTGGAAATAAAATAACAAAGGATAATACAGAACGGAAATGTTGAGAAGCACAATACAGTCATTCACTACTTCATGGACTTGCTTCGGGGAAAGACTGAGTATTGTAGGGGAGGGGGGAGGGGGCGTTAGGCATATTTATAAACAACACAGACGGACAGACGTAGGTGGGGTGCGATGGGATGGGATGTGGAGATAGGGGTAGGTAGACGTTATGTACTAAGAGTCAAAAATCGAATGGGGAAAGGAACTGGGAAAGAAGGTATGAAGAAAAGAGTCATGTTGATTGTGAAGTCTGAAGAACGGAGCAGATTCAGTTACGTCAGTGACAGGCAGGTGAGGGCCAATCACTGCTCTCCCTTAATGTTTCCCTCGAGGAGCTGGTGGTGACGGTAGGCCTCCGATGTGACTATAAAGTTCAGTGCCCCCATGTGTTGTCAATGATCCACTGGTAACGTTGGCAGATGTCGGAAGAGCCATCGTAAGTGGTCACCTGTAGGTTTGTCCATAGTACAGTAATAACCGTAGCTGGTCTGAGATGGGCTGATCTGAGTGGTCAGCGGCCTGTGTGTCGGGCCCCCATTAGCAGTGGCAGGTCTCACGTGTTGTCCTCGAGACATTGGTAATGGTAGGTGGGCTCAGACGGGCCCGTCGTACCCCGTGCCCCGGATAGTCCAGGATCCACTGGTCGAAGCGGTGGTCCACCTCGGGCGACATGAGCTGCGTGGCGCGGCCCACGGCGCCCTCCCTGACGAACGCAGCCCGACGCCCGGCCTCAGCCTCCGGACGACGGCGCCGTAGCTGGTGGCCCGGTCGTCCCTCGTGCTGCCGAAGCCCAGGTGCTGCTCCAGCTGCCCCACCTGCTGTTCCGCCACACTCCTGCCCATGCAGGCGGCCACCTTGCGGATCACGGCGCCCAAGTCCTGCAGTGAAACCACCAGCTGCATCGTACGGGAGGAATACCACTGAACGTCAGTTCAATCCTGTAAATTCCGAGAGCAGACAAGTGTGGAAACTACGTCAGTAGCAGCTTGACAGCACATAGATCCGAGTTGCTGATTAGAACAAGATACATAGAAATGGATAATACATTTTATGTTAGATGATTGTAGCAGTGACACCGTTTAGGATAGGGAAGTTAGATTTGGTGCAATATTTCGAAGCACACTAGTTATAGCCAGGTGTGGGCTGGATTGCAGTAAGGTACACTGACCAGCAGTTGCGAAGTGGAACGGAGGCCACAGGGCCGTCCAACCGTTGAAAAGAGTTAATGCAGCGGTTCGCATGGCAGATGGGGCCCACTGGTGCAATCGTGGTGTGGGGCATACCTGACTCGGAGTGATGCGTTAGCGAAACAGAGGCGCGCAGTCGAGTATAAATAGGTGTTGTTTTCTAACGAGATTCATTCAAGTGTGGAAGCTCTCCTGGATGGCGGCGCGTGTCACACTGCTGGGCTACACGCAGCAACAGATGGGGCGACAGCATCCCAGTTCGTGGCGGGTCGTTGGTTCGGCCCTCTGAGGCCGACGCAGGGTCCGCAGCCAGCCACGGTGGGCCACTCTTTGGGTCGCTACCGCGGGCAGTCGCCTCGTCTCCCGACACACGCCGGAGACTTACAAGTCGAGGGCCGCATGTTCGGACGCTGGAATGGGAGCGGTCGTTGTCGCCGCGTACCCAGCTGCGCCAATGTTGCGTTTCACAGGCCGCTGGGGGTACTTCCTCAGCAATGCAGGGCCTGTGACGTGGACCGAGGTGAACGAAGCTCTGTAGTGGAAACGAATAGATCATTTGGAAAGCTCGGCCACGTTTTAATACTCCACATTCTGACACCATTCATTACATGATGATCATTTTGGCATTGTCCTTGACAATGGGAGAGAGGCTTCAGAAAAATCAACACACTTTCATAGTATTTTTATCTAGAAAAATCATTCCTCAAGGAAGGATGAAACAATGTTTAAAATCATTAACAGAAAGAGGAAAGAAACATATGTATAAGGAAGCAAGAAAGAACAACAAAAATACAAATCCAATAGAAGAATGCTCGGATTTAAAAGATCGCAAGACCATGATGCAGTCTTCCTGTCCTGTTGTTAAACCTCTACATCGAAGAAGCAATCAAAGGCAAAGAAAGTTCGTATAAAATTCGGGGTAAAAGGCTGTAACTGATAAAATTGGCCGATGACATATCGGTCATCTGTGAAAGTGAAGAAATTTAACACCAGGACTGTAAGAAACATAATAGACGAGGTAAATAAAAATAACCTTGTTGGACGAACAAGTAATAACGTAACAGGACCACTAATGCAGCAAATAAGGCATTCCCTGTCGTGCTAAATCAAACACTGACCTTGAGTTGAGAATTTCCTAAACGTGTACGTCTGGGGGCACAATACTGGATGGGAGACGCTCTGAGACAACAGGGAAAGAATAAGATGGAAGCGTTTCAGGTGATGGGTTCCAGAAGCAGCCCGAAAATGAAGTGTACTATACGGAGATGCAGAGAGTAGATATTGCAGACGAACTCCGATACTGAAATATGTTTCGTAAATAATGGACATCACTGGGTGGAAGCTCTATTCTAAGAGGCTGGCACAGCAGAGGAAGCAGTGGTGACCTGCGTCACTAAACGAATCAGAAACTGACGACGACCTCTCATTCCACCCGCCACCCTCCCCCCCCCTCCCACACCTCCGGAACAGAAACCACCCTGCTATCATCCCAGATAATATGTTTACGGTTAACGAGAAACACTCACTGTGGTACGAGAGGTGGTAGGCAGCCAGGTGGGGAGCGAAAAGGTACAGTCAGAACAAAACAATATTTTGACATCAGTTTGTTAAAAAGAATTACAAAATCATTCAGATGTCGTTTTCTTTGTTTTTCGGCTTTTTTTCTCGCAGTCGCAGATATTCCAGTCGTATAGGTTAAGTATGGTGTTTTGCAACTGTTACAGCTTCAAAAGACTTTATGTATTTAACTTACACAACCTGAAATCTTACAATGAGAAAATACGCCAATAAGGTGGTCACTGACAGCAAAACATTTTAAAGTTTCAAAAACCTGCAGCACAAGTAATTAGCGAGTAGAGATAACGAACAACGAAAGAAATGAGGAAGCGAAGCCTGTTACACTCTCGCTTCAAAAGAGAAAGGGAGAATTACTACATGCAAAAATTAATAAAAATTTGTGCGTCTGTAAAAAGATCGGTACATGAAGCTTACAACTACTGCCACCGTCATATCTCAGCGATAGATCTCACGGAGAAACCGAGAAAGTTTTGGTCCTGTGTAAAATCGCTAACTGATCTAAAGGCTTCCATGCAGTCACTCGATGTCCCGTCTGGTGTGGCAGTGGAAGACAGCAAAACGAAACTCAAAGCTTCAAATGTCGCCTTTAAGAAACCTTTAACGCAAGAGACCCGCACTCTCCCACGTGCTCCTGTATGGACGGCAGTGTGACGACCATCGCTGGTGTAGAGAAACAGCTGAAAGAGTTGAAAGCAAATACGTCGCCACTTCTGGATGGAGTCCCGATTCCGTTTTGCAGACACTACTCACCAAATCGCAAGTAATTACTTTTTTTTGTATAAAAAATCACGAAGTGAACTGTTTGATAATCTATAACTAACAAAACTGTATCGTTATAGATTCCACTGATGATGCCTTAGAACAGGACAAGGCGAAACGCGTATGGGATAAATAATGTAACTAGCACCAGGAAAAGGCAGTTTTATTTGCAAAACAAGTACTGTGCAGCATTGGCCTTTACTTGCATTTATCGCGAACCTCTCGTCCAGTGCAAAGTACCACACGACTGGAAAAACAGAGCACGTGACTGCTGTGGAGAAGAAGGGTGAAAGAAACGACTTGCGAAACTACAAGTATCTTTAACATCGGTATGCTACAGAAGTCTTCAACACATTCCCAGTTCGAACACAATAAATTTCCTTGAGAGCGAAAAGTTTCGGTCCACAAATCAGCACGGTCTAAGAAAGCTTCGCTCGTGCGAAACTCAGCTCGCCCTTTTCTCACACTTGAGACGCTGCGAACCCTGGATGAACGACAGACGGGCAGATTCCACACTCCTGCTTTTGCGTGAAGCATTCGACGTGGTGCCACACTGCAGACTGTTAGCGGAGATAGGATGCGGAACACGTTCCCAGGCACGTAAGTGCTCGAGGACTTCTTAAGTAACAGAATGCAGCAGACGCGGGCTGCTAGATCTGTTACCCGTAGGTCCGAACAACACGCGAGTATTACGGAGGTGCTTCGTGAACTCAAATGGGACTCACTGCAGGGGAGGAGACGGTCTTTCGGAGGAGCACTATTGAGAAATTTTGAAGAACTGGCATTTGATGCTGACTGAAGAAAAATGCTACCGCCGCCAACGTTTATTTCGTGTAAGAACCATGAAGATAATATTGGAGACATTAGGCTTCGTATGGAGAGATATAGATAGTCGTTTTTCCCTCGCTCTGTTTGCAAGTTGAACAGAAGGGGAAATGAGTGGTGGTGGTACAGAGCACCCTCAGCCACGTACCGCATCATACGGTGTCTTTCGGAGTGTGTGTAAATGTAAATGTAGATGTAGATGTAGATGCCGTATGTGATGTACATGTGGAACAACCACCAAGTGAAAGGGCTTAAGGCCAAATGGTTAGCCGAGCACCGGCATACATCCCACCTGCGGTTGTCACGCAAGCACTCTTGCGGCTCACCATCCTCTGGTTTCCCAGCAACGACCCAGAGACAAACCTGGCGCAAATTCAGTCGAAATTAACTAAGACGTGCGTGTGCACGGCACAGTATGACGATGATTGGTTTGTGGGGCGCCTAACTGCCCAGTCATCAAAGTCCCAAGTTTTACATAGTCCAATTTTTTTGAAAATCCCCAACCCGGCCGGGAATCGAACCCAGGACCCCGTGATCCAGAGGCAGTAACGCACGGTACAATATACAAGCGAGGGTTGGACGACTAAGAGGTAAATACAAGCAGCAGCGGTGAAGTTATTGAGGAAAGTGTAGATCGCTACAGGGAAATGTCCCTAAGTAAACATACTGCCACGTAGCGAAAAATTAGAGTAATTATCATAAGTTATTGCCATTAATTTGAACAGTTTTTTTACGTAAGGGCTATAAAAATTAGCCTAGCGCAATTAGGCGGTTTGTTTACTTCAGAGATCGAAGCATTGTCACAAAATAGGTACAGAAAGACTGCTCCTCTGTACCCAGATAATTTCATGCAGATGTGTCTCTATCTCAGACATACTTTTAGAATACACTAATGCGGTTGGCAACGCAGTCTACCAACACTAGAAAATGGTAAGGGGAGGTCTGTTCTAACATTCAACATCTCGCAGCACACCAAGTAAGGGAGTGCATGTGGCACTCAGCTGCCCAGCTGTTTGCCTTGTGCTATGCGCCCCGCAGCAGCTGGCACAACTCAGTCGCACTGCTTCCGTTCGCTTTCACTCTAATACACAGCTCTTGGGCAAGTTATCTATCCACAGGAATTTCAGATCAAAAACGCTACTTGGCGCAATGTGAGATGATGCTGCAAACACACAGAAAGATGACACAATAATACCGAAGACAAAAATCCTGCAACCACTTAAAACTCGGGTTACTAAATTATCTTAATTGCTCAATATTGAGGTATGCTGTCACCCATCAAAAAAACCATGCTCTGTTACACACACACACACACACACACACTTATATATACACAGCACGCTTATGCCCAATGGAATGACTAAACATAAGCAGGGGCTCTAGCCCATTCAGTTAAACAATTAACGTTCTAAAAGCTCACAAGATTTGGTAAATATGGTTTGTTAAAGACCACCATTCAGAGATCATGGCAGTGAGCTGCAGCAATATTTTACACACTTACATTACAACAGAGTCTGCCTACCAGAGGTGATGAACTAATGGCATTCATTTGCAAGAAATTGCAAAGTAGTGAATCTATATCACGGGCCTACAAATGTAGTCGTTTAGGGAACCCAGATAGAATAAAGCTGAACTTGCAAAACAAAAATATCACCAATCAAGATAACTGCATGGGATATGTATCCAGCCGATAACCTTTACCCAGACATGCGAACACAGTGAGCGAGGTATATTCCTCAATCTTCACATGTTCAGTTTGACTGGGCTAGTGTCAACATTTTCAGATTGCTGTTTGACCTAACGACCAGTGCACTTAGGACCTGGTCTAAATATTCTCTAAACTCTAATCAGCAGGCTCCTAAGACAGAGAAGCACGGTCGATTTGTACAGTACACTATGACAAACATACAATTCTGAAATGACCTCAAAATAGGCAGAAGCTGGTAACCACGAAATGATCGAGAATTAGGAGAATTTAAGAAACCTTCCTTCCTTTAGACATGCAGTAAGCACTTCTGGAAACAGTTTTATACATTAATGTTCAGCAGAGCACCAACGTTTTGTCCCCGAAATAATTCGAACTCGGACACAGTAAGTGGAATACTACCAGCGCCAATGAAACACAGTTTCACTGCGCTGTAGGAAAATATACTCCTGGATGGAGGTGGACAGGAACTCGCCATCTGTTAAATAGCAGGACGAACGCTGAGAACACGGCGTCACCACTCCATGCCAATATCATCAGCCCAACACCGTCGCAGGCTACCACTCACCCCCCTCCACTTCCTTCCTCCCTCCCTCCCTCCCCACCCCCCCCCTCTCTCACTCTCTCTCTCTCTCTCTCTCTCTCTCTCTCTCTCTCTCTCTCTGTAGCAATATCAGGCATAATCACGTGAAACCGACATGAGGAAACTTCCCCGACCAGGATGAAAGTCAAAGTCCATCTCTCTCATTCCGCGCTTAAACATCCTAACTTCGGCCATGGTGTATCTTTGCGCCAGAACTCGACAGCGGAGAGAAATCGTTAGGTACGCACATGTCAATAAGGACAACGTCAGACCAATTAGGGAGCGCACAGGCATTAAAACAGTCGTTCTTCCTGCGCTCCGTAGGGAACGGGACAGCAAGAAGTCTTAATAACTGGTACAATGGCACAGACCTGCCAAGAACTTGACATTAGGTTGAAGATCATAGACGTCTACGTCGATGTAGCATTGCGGTGTTCAAACCAATCACCTACTTGATAACAAGCGACTTTTTTGTAATGGTTTTTGTAATGTTCAAATGGGTCTGAGCACTATGGGACTTAACTTCTGAGTTCATCAGTCCCCTAGAACTTAGAGCTACTTAAACCTAAGTAACCTAAGGGCATCAGACAGATCCATGCCCGAGGCAGGATGCGAACCTCCGACCATAACGGTCGCGCGGTTCCAGACTGTAGCGCCTAGAACTGCTCGGGCACACCGGCCGGCAATGTCTCTAGTGGCTACATCGTAAAAACTACTGTCTGTTGGACGTAAGATTATCCTATATTTGGATATGTGTTACTAGATCCAAAAATTTCTTACTACATTTAGGAAATTATCATGTCTAGTGTCTAACGATTACAAGGTATTATCGGTCGTATCTTAACATTTACGTAGTGAATTTCGTTTGCCTCGCTGTCCCTATCTACTTTTTTTTAAATTGTGGAGCACGGCGTTTACCTTATTTTTTGATGATGTCTTTCGCTCATCTTATTGTTACAAGTTGCTAATCCATTTCGTTATATCAACATGTTTCGTCCCTGCTGCAGGATTTTTATCCGTCGATGCGACACATAAACAACAGAAACTTTACTGAAAACTAAGCGTTTTAGATGAATGTTTAACGTGCCGTATCACTTAAAGTGCACGTTTCCGTGGTACGCAAATATGCACAGTGAAACCACCAGATACGAGATGTGAACTTCACAAATACTTAAATCAACACGGCGGACGATCGGTTTGTTTCTGTCAGCCAGTCAGCACAGGAGATGTCACCTCAAGGAAAGATCATTGTTTCGTTGCGCGAACAGAAAAATGTCGCAGATAAAAGCATTGACTAAGTTATTATCTGACGTCGTCCACACTTAACTCCTCGTTTATTAGGTAAATTTGTTACAAATACGCCTTTCCTTTTGTCAGCTCAGCGCAGCGTCCACCAGAAAGAAAAACTGCATCTTCGTCTGCAATTTTGGTTTTTGTTGGGACAAGTTTTCTATCTACGGCACCACTCCCATACATATGTGCCACAGGGACTCGAGCCCCGGACCCTTAGCTTGAAAGCCTGGTGCTCTACCGGCTGAGCCGTCCAGGCTCCCGCTCTTGGACAGTGGTACAAGTGCACGGTGAGCCAGTGATCCACGCTTCACTGCTGGCTTATGGCTCCAATGGCGACTTCAGAATGGCAGAGGGTACGTCCCGTTGTACCAGTTGTTTCTGCTATCTTCCGTTCCATCCACGTACGGAGTGGAGGAAGAATGAGTGAGTGAGTGCCCCTGTGCCTGCTGTAGCTAATCTAACCTGTTCCTCGCGATCCCCGTGTGAGCGATACGTCGGGGACTGCAGCGCATTCCTCGAGTCTTCAATTTGAGTCGGTTTTTGTCGCATGGTGTATTGGTTAGTACTGTGGGCTTTGAATCCAGGGGACCTTGCGACGTGTTTTGCAATAGTTTCTGGAAATGTGGCCGTGGTGTTTGTTGAATAATGGCGTACGCTGAATTTTAGCTAGGACCGTGTAGTGTAAACCGTCGCTAGCTGTTATTGTACTAGCGTATAGGTTGTCGGCGATATAAATACAAACATTCGAAAGCAGGAACTAATAGACTACACTACATATAGCATAGAGTGAACTTCATGGTATCGCTGATAACAATTTTATTTGTTATAGTTTCGCTCTTTTTTCTTTGCACCGATTTTGCCGGCAGATTCCAATTCAGTTAGAAACAACAGTAACTGATTGTTGTTTAGAGAAAAAGGACTGTTTCTGGCAATGAGAATTTGCAGAGAATAAATGCGTGGTGCAATGACTGGCAGTTATCTGCCAATATTAGTAAGTATAACCCACTGCGTATAACAAGGCGAAAATCCCCATTAAAGTACGAGTACGAAATAAATGCCCAGTCTTTGGAAGCGGTAACACCCGTCAACTATCTGGGTGTGACTATTCGAAATGATCTCAAATTGAATGATCAGATTACGCAAGTGATGGGTAAGGCGAACTCTGGATTGCGGTTTATTGGTAGAATCCTGAAGCGATGCAGTCCTTCAACAAAGAAAATAGCTTACAATATCTTAGTTCGTCTGTGTGGGACCCTTAGCAGTTTGAATCAAGAGATTGAGAAGGTCCAAAGAAGAGTAGCAAGAGTCGTGAGTGGTACATTTAGCCGTCGTGAGAGCGTTACAAATCTCATAGCAAGTTTGAAGTGGGTCAGACTTGCAGATAGGCGGAGAGCCAAACGGAACTGGCTGCACACTCGGTTCCGAAATCCGATCTTCGCAGATGATGTAGAGCATATATTACTACCACCAACTTTCAAATCACGCTATCATCACCATTCAAAGATATAGAAATTAGAGCTCATACTGAGGCGTTGAGACAGTCGTTTTTCCCTCGCGCGATGCGTGAGTGGAACAGAGACGGGGAAATGTGAGTTTGGCGTGAACTGCGCCCTCTGCACACACCGCTTCGTTGCTAGCGGAGTATAGATGTAGATGTAGATGTCGAATTGTCTGATTCTCCGCTGTTTTATACGATGCAACTCGAGAGAAAATGTTAAACGAATCTAAAGTGTATAGCCAGACGTACTGCTTATTGGTTCTGTGTGGATCTCATTCTCGCGACATAAGTTGACGCACTGAACAACGCCAAGTAAGAGACAGGTATCGCCGCACACCGTACTTTTAAAGCGCGGGGCGCCCGCAGTTGAATTTCTGGTTTCAGAAGCTGCAGAGAGACAACCACGCGCGGCCCACGGCCGTTGCTCAGTGTGCGTGCGAGACCTCCAACTCGACTGCCTCCGTGAAGGATCGCGGGCTGCTGGTGGAGGTCTTTCAGCAGAACGGCGAGTGTGGGCCAGCAGCCCTGCGGCAGAAAGAAGCCACTGGTCCGGTGTCTGCCGAGGGTCTGGAGAAAATGATCACAAAATTCAAAGAGACAGGTTCTGCTGAAGCGCAGTGTGGCAGAGGGAGGAAAGCAGTTCAAGGGGTCGAGCGGTGGTGTGCGAAGGTGCACTATACGCGCCGCATTTCCCGAACGCTGGACATCCCTGTCCTACGAAACTCTCTGCATCGCCATCCGTACAAAATCACCCACGTTCAGGAGTTGCTTCCAGTTGACCCACAAGGAAGACAAACGTTCGCTCTGGAATTTCTTGCTCACATGCAAGTTGACAGTGAGTGGCCAGGAAACATACTGTGGAAGGGCGAAGCCCATTTCCATCTCCAAGGACCAAGGACACGTGAATACGCGGAAGTGCAGAATATGGGCAACGGGAAATCCGATTACGCATCTACCGGTGCCACTTCAATCTGCAGAGGCGACTGTGTGGTGCTGGTTTGACGGCATCGTTTATCGTAGGGCAGCATTTTCTCGAAGAGATTAGTCCTGCGGGTCCTGTTACCTGTACCGTGACCGGTACGCTTTATGAGAGTGTTTCGCGCACCAACGCCACTCCAAGTCTTGAACAGCGTGGATGTGTGGGTGGGACCATTTTTAAGCAAGGTGGCGCTCCTTCGCACATTGCACGGCCAGCCAAGCGGCTGCCGCAGTGACATTTCGGAAATGCTTTAATATTCAGCCGTCATTTCCCTACACTCTGGCCGCCCAGATCACCTGCTCTTAATCCGTGTCAGCTCCGGCTGTGGGGTTATCTGAAAGACGTTGTCTTCAGTGCTCCAGTTACGAACGTTGCTGAACTGAAGGAACGCATTGCGCAACGCAATCTGAACGCGACGCCTGAGACGTTCAGATGTGTTGGGGAACGTGCTGTTTCTCGACTTCAGCTTGCGACAGAAAACGCTGGAACGCATAATGAACATGCGGCAGTCTCACGACAATCAGAAATCGATTTGCTTTTGCTATTTATGCGGTTTTTGACGTCAGGAAAATTAAAAACCGATTTTTCCCTTCAGATGTAGTTCGACCAAGCGTTGTTGGATGGGCTTACCAACAAACAGCGGCACAACTGTCAAGTGATTAACTTGCGCAGTGATCTACATTGAACAGTACGGATGGTGTAATATGCAACTCAAACCATAGACATCGTATCGTAATTTGTATGTCATTTGTAGCAAACCTCATTTACCTTAAGACGCTTACAGTGCCATCTATTGGTAAAGTTTTCGTTACTTCTTTACACCATGACGTTTCCCCCTGCGTTAATAATATGCTGTTCAAATTTGAAAATCATTCTGAGCCGTGGTTCTCTTCCTATGGCGTTTAGAATTTTAGTTACGGACTCACTTCATTCCAAGTCAACTAATTACGGGAAAGGAATACCAACAGGCGTTTTAGGATGTTACTTTATGTCACCCCTTCTCACCCCCACTCCAACCACTACGGGTTGTACAGTTATCTTATTGCCACAGTATTGTTATACAAGTAATGACTCTTGAATATACAAAAATTTGGTTGACACAGTTCCAGTCTTTTCTGAGTTCTGATTCTATGTATCTGATTTTCGAGTCCACCCTCAGCCATAGGGCTGGTAGGGGTGTGTTATTGTCACAATGATTTTTTTTTCAAAGAAAAAGCGATGGGTGTGCCAAGTTTGGTACAAATTCCTTCAGATGTCGCAGAGTTACGCTCACACGACACAGTGCTGGCGCGCCCTTCTACCCCCGAACTCTAGGGGTGAAACGTCTTCGGGACCGTCAGCCATGACACTAGCGACCCTGAAAATTATGGATTCGATATTAATATCGATCGTTAACGAATATTCCTATGCCACGTTTCCTGCCCCACACTTCATCTCATGCGATGGTAGCGGCATATCCCCCCCGACCCCGGCAAATTATTATTATTTTTACACAGGTAATGAGTAGCGTATGTGCAAAACTTCAATGTTTGGGCTCCAGACGTTCAGGAACTGACCTTCTACGTCACCTCGTTTGCCCCCCCCCCCCCCGCCCCTTCCCTACGACAGGTATGTGGTTATTACCTCTCGAGAGTTCGAAGTTTCGTTGAAATCGACATGGTGTTTAGGTGGAGACGTGGAACACAAATGATTTCTGCGACTGTAGGGACAGCAGAATACGAGATGGCAACAGTGAAGAGATGGCTCCAGTGGGCAGCTACTCCATAGTAAAGGACACCTGACGAGAAAAATAAAGATAAAAACTCTACATGACAACAAAAAACCAAACAGAAACATTAATGTTGCACAGCGGAGGAGGAAGTTTGAAAGCAAACTAGAAAACAAATTTGAAAAAATAAAAACAATTACGTCTATCTTCATACATACATTGATGCATGTACGAACTGCACAAGCCACAACGACTGAGGGTACCTTCTACCATTATTACCCAATCCTCTACCTGTTCCACTTGTAAGTGGAGGAAAAGGAAAGCGAATGTTTATACGTTTCCATACCACAAATACCAGTTCTGCATTGCTTCGGGAAAAGATCGTCGTCTTCCTCCAGTAATCTATGTTTCAGTTTACGCAGCTTCTCCGTAATACTCTCGTACTGACGGAACCAACTGGTAAAAAACGTAGCAGCCCGCCTCTGAAATGGTTCGTTCAAAGGGTTCCTTTAATCCAGCCTGGTTGGTATCGCAGACTCCAGCAGTACTCAAGGCTCGCTGGTACCGGTGTGTCCTACACGTGGTGTGCTGGACGGATGAGCTAGACTTTCCTAACTTCTCCTTCCCTTCTACCGACATTACGCGCTCGTTCCACTGCACGTCGCTTTGCAAACATTGCTGGTAGATATTTAATAGAAAGCACTGTATCAAGCAACATGCTACTAGCAATGTATTTGAGCGCTACACCATTATTTTTCCGTCTCACCTCTGTTACTTTAAATCTTTCTACACCTGGAGCGAACTGCGTTTCACCACACCAGAAAGAAATTCTGTCTAAGCCATCCTGCTTCCTCCTACAGTCTCTCAACCACGACACTTTCCCATACGCTACAGCATCGTCGGCCAAGAGTCCCAGCGTGCTGGCCACCGCATCCGTCAGTTTTTTAGGAGTACTGAGAAAGGAAAGCTGTCCCATCAGACATCCCTGCACAGCACTACACACGAAACTCTTGTCTCTGATGGATACTCTCCGTGAGTTATATCGCTCTACGTTGTATCCCTTAACAAGTCTTCGAGACACATAAGTGCAAATCTATTCTGTGTACTCGGACCACTAACAGGGACCTAAACGGGACTGCGGTAGAACTACACCTAAGCTTACGAGTTTCGCTCTCACCATTACAACAGAGGGCAGACACCAGACAAGCTGATATTAGAATTCAAGCTGAGTATAATCCAATTTCTAAAAGACTCGATAAAATCTACACAATTCCGATAAAAACTCTAAATGCCACGAGGAAAATACAAGAGTAAAATATAGCTACAGTGATGAGGAAATAAAATAACATTAGTCTGAGAGTTGAAAGCTGAAACCAGAATGGAAGGGACTCTCGCAGTTGCATAGTAGATACGTACTGAACTGTCGAATTTCTTCGAGGAAACTATTAGAAAAGCTATTATCACGCTCTAACTTTTATAAAAGACGTAGAAGTATCCCAGTATACTGTAATGCTTTTATAAAACGTCTTTTATAATCGACACTTGACAAAGATATCTGATAGTGTGGTACAGTCCTTGGTGTTGTTCTTTCGCGAGTATTCCAGCAGAGGGCGTTGTGGAGGAGCGTTGTTTTCCGTGTCTCGCGCACACAGTGCTCTGGCAGCCGGCGACAGCGGAGCTCTGAGTCTAATTCGCAGCGGCGTGGCGGTACGTGAGTGTGGTCTCACTCAGTAAAAGTTAAAGAGCTGTGCATGTGCTCAAGGTCTTATTCGTTGAGTAGATAATGTCGCTCATTCAAGTAACGCGAGAAAGTTTAAAGTTCCTCCATTAGATTAACCCTAGAAGTCTAAAGGCAGGAAAGTGTTACATTGCTACTAAACCACATTTGATTCAAAAATAGTCGTAATTTATAGGTTATGAATCAGTTAAGTGTCATTATTAAATGTCCAGTCGTTTGTTACGTGCGAAATAAAGTAAAATATGTCCTGTTTTTTTAGGCTACTGCAATCGTAAATTTTGCGAGGGTTTAGGGGTCTAGGGTCCAGCAAGTGACACTTGCTGGTGTAACCGTTATTTGCACGTGCTCTTCTATATTTACTCATCGCACGGTTTATTGGTTTTCGGGATGCAGTTTCATTGTTTGTGCCTACGTTTTCGTTGCACAGAAGGTGGAAATTGTGCCCTGTTTTTGCTGTGTACAACTTACCGCGTACTCTGCACAATTTATGTACCGGTGCTCCTGCTCTACTGACTTTCCTTTCGTAGTGGTCCCTCTTAAGTCATTTGCATTTAAAGGAACCTTGTGTATTTTATTTATTTCTTGCACCCTGGATCCGACTGAGAGTATTCCACATGGGTGTAGTGTATGTCAATTTCTACATTGTCAATGACAATTACACACTGTTTACAAGTAAAGATTAGAAAGTTGTCACTACTACAACGATGTGTAACACAATACGACGAAATGTGAAAAGTTAGGCCTCCAGATTATAAAGTATAAAACATAGTAAATTAAATATGAAAAGGTCATATAACCCAGAGTTAAATGTAAGCAGTTAACACAAAAAGTTACATATGTGACAAGAATGTACAGCTTAATGTTAAATTTTTATGATAATACATGTTATTTTATTCTAGACCAGTTTCTCAGTCTGTTTCATAAACTCTTCCAAACTGTAAAATGACATGGCTAAAAGAAATTGCCTCAGGATCTCTTTAAACGTAGATTTTTGGCTATTTCACATTTCGTTTCTGGAGGAAGAGCGTTAAACATCTTTATACCAGAGCACTGCACATCCTCCTGCACAACCTTCAAATTTTGAGCTTCAGTGTGGAAATCGTTTCCTCCTAGTGTTGTACTGACGGTATTCGCTGTTACATTCAGTGTTTTTACTTATGAAACACACAAGTTATATATGTATTGAGAAGTAGTTGTAAGAATTCCCAGATTCCGGAATAGGCATCTGCAACTGCATCTAGTGTCTACACATATCTCACAACACGCTTCTGAGTAATGAATATTTTGTTTGGAAGAGGTTGATTTCCCCAGAAAATAATTCCATATGCCACCAAAGAAATGAATTAACCCTAGTAAGCTGCTTTTTTAGTGCTTAAGTTTGCACTGTCAGATGATTCGCATTGCAAAAATTGACTGAAGGTAGCTGCTAGGTGTCAGGTGTCTTGCATCCCTGTTAGGTCTGATGGAAGTCACGAAATTCCCTCACTTTGAAATACTCCACGAATACTGTGTGGGTAGCCGGCTCGCTGTCAGTTTCACTGCCTGAAGATATAAACACCATTTCCGACCGTAATGCCGATACCTACGGTAGTATGTTGAACCTTTAAGGTAAGAAAACAAATACTTTTGAGTGGATCCAGAATTTTCCTAATTTTCAAAATCCGGCCGCTAGTAACTGACAAAGTACTGAAATTCGAATTTTAGTTGCCCTCGTGAGGCGTCAGTCATCCCTCAGCTAGGACCCTGCACCGGGCGCCGGTCAGCCGTAGAGACAGCGGTGCAGCGCAGTGGCCCTGTTATGTTCTGTTCTCTGTTCCCTGTCTCGCATTCGCCCCACGGGAACACGGCGACTCGGTCGGTGTACAGGTTGAGAGTTCCTGGGCAGTATGTTCACAGCAGCCTCCAGTGTTGAGTGTCTGTAGTCAGTACGGGCGCCGGTAATGCCTTCAAATCGGATGCTACAACAGTCGCTCCGGCATCTTCACGCCTCCCTTTCTCTGAATGCTATCACGCTCCCCGTCCGTGCGCTATTGGCCTACCGTTGACGTAAGTTCCGTCCACGTTCCCAGTTATTTCGTTCCCCACGGGTGTCAGATGCATCAGTTTTCGTCTCGTGAAAATCGGATATTCCAGTGAGCAGCGGTGTTCTGCCCGCTTTGCTGACGATGCGTCGTCGTCCCGGTTCATGTCGCCACAAACAGTATGAGTTGAGTGACGCCAACTCAACATTTAAACCAAGTACTCGTCATGGTCACTGACAGTTTGTGTAAGCATCCTCAGCGGACAGGTCTGTTCGAAGCAGTTAGTTGTAATTAGTATCCACTATGTGTGGGTTCCGAACAATCTGATCTCGTTACTTCTCGGAGAACGCGTTTACTACTATTATGCAGGACATCTTGTCACATCCGCTACTTACAAAACTGTAATTTACTCTTTATTGGTAGATCATTAAGATGTCCTGCAGTGCTGACAGTAATATTGGAGAACTTACCTACAGATGAACTTAGGTGTTATCTCAACATCCTGGTCACATCAGGGTAACTGTGGTTCGTAGGTGGATGCAGCTTAATGTTTACGCCCATCCATGGCACACTTTCCCAAACAGTATCGCATACGGCCTAAATTCATATCTCGGTACATTCGAATTTTACTGCAGCACATACACCCCCACCATTTCCCAGTGGCCTATCCTTTAGCATTCGCTTAAATTTTCCCCACAAATCTATCAATCTTGCGCTTTAACCAGCTTTCTGTACCTAGTGGTATGTGAGCTCCGCTGCCTTTTGGGAGGCCTTCAAATTCTCGCACTTCGTTGCGCATGCTACGCCAGTTAATCACAAGGATTTTAATACTCACCTGGGGCGCGTTCGTTTGTAACCTACACTGACAATTCTTAGCGCTCTACAGATATTGTCGTGTAGACTGGATCAACAGCCACCTTATCTACAAAACCGGTCTGCTTCTCACACATAATCAGCTACCTGGCCCATTTACGAGAACCTACAGCCCTCAACCCTATCGCGTAAGTCTAGGAAGTCGCAGCCTAGCTTCTCACAGAAACTGCGGAGTCTCTGATTCAGCCTTCCATTCCATTCAGAACCGAGGGCAATCGATCAGTTCTGGGAACAAAGTTGCTATGTGAGCTTTGTTAAATCGGCACGAGAAACGCTGGTCTGTGGTAGTTCCTAGAATGATCGAAGTATTACCTTCGACCCGTTAAGCTCAAAGTATTACTTATACCATTTTAGAACTGGGTCAGTTATTACAGAAAACGTTATTTCTATGACGGAAACGGAAAATCTTAGGGTACAAGTTACTAATTTACTGAAGTTTTTCGAAGTGACAGGTCTCAAAATCGAGATTATCGTTAATTTAAGACAAATGCAGATAAATAATAATAAAAAGGGAAAATTTAATACAACATTGCATTTTACTTACAATATATGCTAATATTAAAGACGACGATTGACTAAGCATTGGCACTCGTTAACTTCCGAAGATTCTCGAAAATGAGCGTTTATTGGCGTTGATAGAAACTGAAATTCGTGGTGAAAGATCCCTTGAACGAGGAAACTACTGCTAAAATTGTAGGCAGCTGATTTGCCTCTTACCCACGGGTAGGGATTGGTGAGTAATTTTATGTACAAAAACTCCACAAAGGCATGCATGTAACATTTAACGGTTGCTAAAGAATACTATACACACCTTAACTTCCAGTCCCGTGTAGAACGTTAAATTGAGCTCAATTTACCAACAAACCTTTCCACCGCAAAAAGTACACGCTGACTACAGGATGAAATTAGCACAGCTCTGGAATAAGCTGATCGCCCGCCACAGTAGCAGGTCCGCGCCTACACCTCGCCTTACTCACCCGTGCTGCTTCAACTTGGAGCCAATCCTACCTCCTGTAAGGACGCACCGATTGGCCGACGGACCGGCAGATTGCGTGTGTAGGCATTTTTTCAGACCAATGAACTTTTCTTGTGGGATGGCGGTTAGGGCAACCCAACAACCATCTCTTCCCCCCCCCCCCCCCCCCCCCCCAAATCCATTACGTCGTGTGTGGCGCTGTCGTACCAGTTGCGTGCCGAAAGTTCGTCTTTTGTCACTGTGCGTACGATAAGATGATCTAACATGCATGACAGGGTGCAAGGTGGACTCATCTTTATGACAGTATCCACAGAAAATAGACTGTAGATATTTGTGGGAGACGCCGTCCGAGAAATATAGCAGTATAGATGCAAGAAATGCACATTTTTTTGAGGAATCGATAATGGTTTCCTGTGGCACATAGAGAGAATAAAAGTCCGACTTCTGCATTTCTTTTTTAGGTTTTATTTCCGATACTTAGCGGAAATGAATTCTGTAAATCACCGGATGTTAATTATAAAACGTACTTGCTTCAATGTTACAAGTGTTAAAATGGTCCAGCATATAACCAAGCCATTTGCAATGAAAAGTAAAGTGTGGGAGTTCTTTCACTTTTCTGACAGTTGCTAAATACTTCATATTTTATGCATCTGTTGTTGCAGTTGTTCGATGATATGCTCCACCACCATGTGTAGTCTTTTTTTTCTTCGAATTGGAAAAGAGTTTCTTAAAGTTTCACGTCCTTACAGGTTAAAGTACACAGAGATTCATGTGAACGCTAATTTCACTGTACCGTTATGTATCTCTTCAGTCAACTGCAAATCACGCTGCAGGTTGCAGGGATAATTTTAGTTAATAAATGGGGGAGAAAACAACACAGAACATTAGGTGCGCTTAATGTTTGTTAATGGCTAGAAATCATAAGATAGGTAAAATCTCCTCACAGCTTACAGCCTCTCTCTGTATTCTTTCTCATTACAAATGGTTTGATGGCGATTAGAAGCTCCGAAGTGCATGATTCATCCATTCCTAGATAATTACGAAATCATCAGATCCCATCTGCTTAAGTAACAGAACTTTGCTACATTTCTTTCCTTGAAGTAGTTAATTCTTTCCCTACAAATTTCTCTCGGCCTTTTTGGCAGTCACTTTTAAAACATCCAAGGTAAAACTCGTTTTTCTGTGTAAAACCAGTAGGATCTCGTAGAGAATGAACTGAATGAAATTAAACAAATCACAACAGGGTGGCGATGCGAACGCTGAGTGCAGTCGATAGGGGGGAGGGGGGGTATAAGCTGACACAGTTTGTCGTCAGTCGGCCGATAAATTGTTGCATGTGTAGGGGTCTCACCACAGGAGACTGATTGACGAACGAACACGTGTGTGTGTGTGTGGGGGGGGGGGGGGGTGAGAAATGTGCCCTGTTGTTTTGAAGACACGCAGAATGAAACACGTAAGTCCCATCAGAATAAGTTAATAAAGCTATGTTACGAAAATGGGATATAAAAGTCACACAGCACGCACTTCCAGAAATTCAACACAGCAGAAAGAACAGAGCGTGCACATAGTAATACTGGAAGTACCATAGGAATGAATAACTTGCTAAATGGTATGGAGCACTTCCAAACTTACAGCATCCAGCAGTGTAGCAGTACAATGTGGCAATTTTCCCATCTCTGTGCACATAAATATGGAAAGCAGAAATTTGATAACTATGAGAATGATCATTTGACAAAACCCTAGCTGCAAACTGAAAATTTTATCTTCACAGTTCAGTGAGGTTGTGTCTCATAACAGCACCTGGCACCATATCAGCTATAGCCCTACCTTGTCTTGTCTCTGTAACATAACTAGCGTGCACATAATTCCCAACTATTACTATTGTGCCTCAATGTTGGTTCAGTAGCGGCCCCCCACGAGGGCTCGCCACTCTTTGGCGGGTTCGTGCTTTGCTACCATGGGGCCCAAGCCTTTACTGTGCCTGACGCGTACCACGTGACTGGGTAACGCGTAATTCCCAGTGCCGGGCCGACAGGTTGGGTTCACACATACGCCCTGGTACAGGCCAGGCCCATGGAGGGGTGAATGCCTGAGCCGCAACCTTCCCAAATTGCCGATTGGTCCCTGTCAGGTGTTTGGGAGGTGTGACCTGAGGTATTAACAATCACATAAGGCATATGCTCCCCCTTGTGAAGGGGGGCCCCTGTTGGAAGGAGCTCACCTGTGGAAACGCTGGCAATCATGGGTATTTTCTCCCAATGAGTCAATCACCTTCACAATCAATGTCTATGAAACGTAAACGTAACGAGGCTCACGATTCAAAGACCCTTCCTGCTGCACCACAGTTACTCATGGTCTCACATACTGAAGACAGTCAGAGCTTCACCACCGTAAATCCGTTTATTATTGAGAGAGGTGTCGATGCAATTGCCAGCGCTGTGAAATCATGTTGTCATTTATGGGATGGCATTTTGTTTTTGGAGACTACTTCTAATTCTCAAGCACAACAGCTTGCCGCCTCGCTTCTCCACAGCTTCCCTGTTCGTGTCGAGGCCCATAAATCCTAGAGTTCTTACTGTCGGTGTTATTTACACTAGGTTGCTCGACGGTCTAAACAAAGCTGAAATCCAATCTTACCTCTTTGATGAGGGTGTCATTGCCATCCATCGTGTGATGGAAAACGTAGATTCCTCCTTAGTGCCCACCAGCACTCTTTTTCCCACCTTTGATAGACTGGTGCTTGTGGCCAAGGTAAAAGCAGGCTATGAAATTATCACAGTCCGGATATAAATTCTGAACACGATGGCTGCTACCAGTGTCATCGTCTGAGCCACACTATAACGTCTTGTCGACACACAGCCAGATGTCACCTGTGGTAGGGATGGCCACAAGGGCGATTGTCGACCTCATACTCCCCACTGTATCAATTGCAATGGCGTCCACGCCGCCTCCTCTCGGGATTGTCCCATGCAGCTTGATGAGGGGGCTGTCAAAGAGATCCAGGTAAAGAAAAAAGTCCCTTACCCAGTGGCTCGCAAGTTACTGGCTTGTCGCTAACCCTGCATTCTCCTTTCCGGCACCTATAGTTCTGTTCTTGTTACCACTCGCTACATGAAGGTCATGTCCAAGCAGACACGCGCCCTTCAACTCAGCTCTGAGGTTGTGAGATCACGCATTGTCAGTGTAGCATCGCAACCCCCCTGTCCAGCTGCCGATGTGACACCCCTACATCGCTTCCTCATGACACTCCTCCAATGAACGTTCGCGGCCTTCGGTCTCACAAAGAGGATTTACGGCTGCTTTTAGCATTGCAGCGTTCCCTTGTACTCTACCTCCAGGAAACGACCACTTTGGGCTTTCACATTTCTTACAGGTTCTTTTTGACCTTCCCCTGTGGTCGGCATTCCATGCCTCTTATATGGGACGACATTCAGTCCACCAATCTCCCTGACTACCCATCTTCAAGCTGTTGCCGTTCGCCTTTTCTTTCACCATTTGACTTTTTCTGTCCCTGCCATTTATGCCCGTCTCCCATTCGATATCACCAAGACAGACTTCCTTCAGCTCATTGTGCATCTACCGCCCCCCTTTCTGCTACTTCGTGACTTAAATGCGCATCATCCCCTTTTGAGTTCTACCAGAACCTGTCCGAGAGGTGGCCTCTTTGCTCATCCTCTTAACTCAATCTCTTCTGCTTTAACACTGGAGCACCCACATTTCTTTCCGACTCCTCGCACACACATTCCCAGTGCATCCTTCTGCATTACCCATCTTACCCATCGCGTTGAGTATGTTCTATCTTAAGCCTTCTCGGGCGACCATTTCCCATGTGCTATCCCTTTGCTGACTCCAACGCCATCTGTGTGTGCACACAAATGTCAGCTTACTAAGGCTGAGTGGCAGCTTTACTGCTCCCTGGCGAAGTTCAAGGAACAAGATTTCCGCATTTGTGATGACCAGGTGAAATATCTCAACCGTTCTACTTACTGCTGCAGAACTTTCTATTCCTCGCGCTTCCTCTTTACCACGCCGTGCCCCATTCCCTAGGAGGACTGAGGCATGCGGCGACGCAATTCGCGCACGGAGACGTGCTTTCCGCATTATAGTCATCCTACGATGGCAAACTGCATTCATTATAAACAGATCTGTCCCCCCAGGGCCGGGCGCGGTGGCCTCGCGGTTCAAGGCGCGCAGTTCGGAACCGCGCGACTGCTACGGTCGCAGGTTCGAATCCTGCCTCGGGCATGGATGTGTGTGATGTCCTTAGGTTAGTTCGGTTTAACTAGTTCTAAGTTCTAGGGGACTGATGACCTAAGATGTTAAGTCCCATAGTGCTCAGAGCCATTTGAACCATTTTTTTGTCCCCCCCAGGGGGCTCACCACTCTCGAGTATGTGCTTTGCGACGACAGGGCCCCAGCCCTCACAGCACCGCTTCTCTTTCAGTACTGCTGGTCTCCTCTTTTGTCGTTTTTTCCTCTCTTGGGGAGATGTCTCGTGCCTCCATGAGCACCTCAAGCTCATTTGCAATGGTTTACTTTTAGGTCTCTTCACTCTTCTACTGCTCTTTCCCTATACTGCTCTTTCCCTGTAGTGTCCTTTTTCCCTGTAGTGTCCTTTTTTTCCCTGTAGTGTCCTTTTTTTCCCTGTAGTGTCCTTTTTTTCCCTGTAGTGTCCTTTTTTTCCCTGTAGTGTCCTTTTTTTCCCTGTAGTGTCCTTTTTTTCCCTGTAGTGTCCTTTTCTTCCCTGTAGTGTCCTTTTCTTCCCTGTAGTGTCCTTTTTTTCCCTGTAGTGTCCTTTTTTTCCCTGTAGTGTCCTTTTTTCCCTGTAGTGTCCTTTTTTTCCCTGTAGTGTCCTTTTTTTCCCTGTAGTGTCCTTTTTTTCCCTGTAGTGTCCTTTTTTCCCTGTAGTGTCCTTTTTTTCCCTGTAGTGTCCTTTTTTTCCCTGTAGTGTCCTTTTTTTCCCTGTAGTGTCCTTTTTTTCCCTGTAGTGTCCTTTTTTTCCCTGTAGTGTCCTTTTTTTCCCTGTAGTGTCCTTTTTTTCCCTGTAGTGTCCTTTTTTTCCCTGTAGTGTCCTTTCGTGTAGTGTAGTTTCGTGATACGCCGTTTCCTTCAACTCAGCATCAAATGCTTCTGATTTCCTAACCCGCCCCACCTTTTCCGCTTGCAGCTTATCTACTTCCTCTCTTAAAATTCTCAACACCATCTCCCAGGTAGCTCCTTGCGGTTTTGACAACACCGCTACCTGTGCTACTGACTACATAATTAATTTTTGTTATGCAAACATGAATGAACAGAAAAACCACATAAATGTACCACTACTCTAAATATTTTCACTACCTTACATGGTTAAATAGCGATCCACATTCTTAGCTCTGCACAGAACAGAAGCAAATCGTGAGAACATCTGTAATACTACCGTATTATTTATTACTGTAACTTACTATTGCTGCACTTGATCGTCCCCCCTATCTATGCCATCACCCAAGTTATTATCCAATTGCTTGCCCTTCTGATATGCAGTCCAATCCTCATCTGAAGCATTGGTCGACACTTCCCCATAATACATTGCGGGACGTGAAAGCTCTTCCTTGTGCTTGGACCTCTTCCTCCCGAACGCGTCGTCGGGAGGAGGAAATTTTAACTCGACTCCGGATAGAGCACTGTCTTTTTAGCCATCGACATCTTTTAAGCGGCGATCCTCCCCCACTCTGTCCCCACTGCTCTCAGCTGTGGACGGTAAGACACCTTTTAATTGAGTGCCCCTATTTTAATCCGTTACGCTCCCGTCTACAGCTATCGCCTGATATATCGTCGATTTTAGCAGATGACACGCGCTCAGCCGATCGCGTTCTCGAGTTTTAGTGCCAGTGAAATGACGTCAGTCATTTGAAGCTTTTTTTTGGGGACAACCAACCCCTTTCTGTAGTGGATTTTCAAGCCTTCCTTCTGCTTTTAGTTTCCCCAATTTTATGACTTTCGTTCCCATTGCTGCTGGTTTCCATTTTCGGTTTTTTACTGTTTCGTAAGTCACGGACCGGGCGCTAATGACCATAGCAGTTTTGCGCCCTAAAACCAAAACAAAAACAACCGCAGAAATCAATGTGAGACGAACGTCGAAATCATCCGTGAGGGCAGCGTGGCGAAATTTGGCGTTAATGGGCTGTGGCAGCGACGGCCGACGAGTGTGTCAAAACTGGTTCAAATGGCTCTGAGCACTATGGGACTTGACACCTGAGGTCATCAGTCCCCTAGACTTAGAACTACTTAAACCTAATCAACCTAAGGACATCACACATCCATGCCCGAGGAAGGATTCGAACCTGCGACCGTAGCAGACGCGCGGTTCCAGACTGAAGCGCCTAGAACCGTTCGGCCACAGCGGCCGGCCGCGAGTGTCTTTCGGACGATACCGCCTGCAGAGTCTCCCCCGGGCTGGTCACCATGTCAGTTCCACCTCAGACGACTGGAAAACCCTGACCTAGTCTGATGAGTCCCGATTTCAGTTGGTAACAGCTGATGCACAAGTGGTCTAGGGGTGCGTCTTCGGTTAGTAACCAAAACTTCCTCGGCCCTGGTTCCTAAACCCGCTACCACTTACATATTGAATAAAACTCATCAGTGATGGGGGCCAAAAACTTCACTATCAGTCAGCTACGGCCTTGTCAAAGAGGGTGGAGGAGTGAACACAGGTTTAAGGCACTCTAGCCCTTAGGGTGGGAGACCGCCTTTAAAGGCTGTAAAGTCAGCATGATGAACAGCATGAGGATGCAGAACAATTGGAAACCACTGCACTGATGACACGTAATATGTATCCACAGGATATGTGACGTGCAATTGAGAAAGTGTCACGATCTTACCATTCGCAAAAGATTCCGACCTTGTCCCCAGTTCGGATCTCTGGGAGGGGACTGCCAAGGGACAGGTGACCAAAAAAAAATGGAATAACCAACGAAGGGTAACGTTCTATGAGTCGGGGTGTGGAACGTCAGAAATTTAAACTTCGTAGAGACATTAGATCTGATAAGGGCTATGCTAAGAATCAGTCTAGATATAGTGGGTGTCAGTGAAGTGAAATGGAAAGAAGGCAATGATTTCTGGTCAGAAGACTATAGGGTAACGTAAACAGCAGCAGAAAATGGTGTAATGGGAGAAGGATTCGTTATGAGTAGGAAGGTAGGACAGAGTGTTAGTGTGAACAGTTAATTGATTGGGTGGTTCTTACCAGAATCGACAGAAAACCTATACTGATAACGGTGGTTCAGGTACACACGCCAACGTCGGAAGATGAAGAGACAAAGCATATGAATATATTGGACGGGTAATTCAGCAAGTAAAGAGAGGTGAAAGTCTAATAGTTGTTGGAGATCGGAATGCAGTTGTAGGAGAAGGAATGGAAGGTAGGTTTACGGGGGAAAATGGGCTCTGTACTACGAATGAAAGAGGAGGAGGAGGAGGACTGACTTTTGCAGTAAATTTCAGCTAGTAATACCGAATGTTCTGTTCAAGAAATAGAGCAGGTGGTATACTAGAAAAAAGGCCGCGTGGATATGGGTCGAATCCAGTTATATTGCGTCATGGTCATGCAGAGATGCCGAAATAAGATACTGGATTGTAAGGTGTACACAGGAGCAGATATAAACTTAGATAAAAATATTAGAAATAACGAATAGGCTGACGTTTAAGAGACTGGTTAGGAAGTATCAATGCTCAAAGATGTGGTATACGGAAGAACTAAGGAATGATGAAATGCAGTTGAAGTATTCTATAGGTACTGCGATTACGAGTACCTCAGTAGGCAATTCAGGTAAAGAGGAATGGGTACCTCTAAAAAGGACAATCACAAAAGCTGGAAAGAAAAACGTAGATACAAAGAAGGTAACTGTGAAGAAACAATGGGTAACACAAAAAATCGTTCAGTTGATCGATGAAGGAAGGAAGGAAATAAATTTTACGGAAATTGAGGAATACAGAAATAAGAGCCACTTAGGAATGAAATAAATTGGAGCTGTAGGGAAGAAACGCTAACAGACTCTATGGAACAATGGAAGAAACCGAAAAAGAAAGGATTGTCGGAAGGACTGACTCAGCATATAGAAAAGTCAAAATAACCTTACACTAAATTAAAAGCAAGCGCGATAACATTAACAGTGCAAGGGGAATTCCACTGTTAAATGCAGAAGAGAGAGCGGATATGCGGAAAGAGTACACTGAATGCTCCTATGATGGGGAAGACTTGTCTGATACGATAGAAGAAGAAACAGGAGTCGATATAGACGAGATAGGTGATCCAGTTTTAGAATCAGAATTTAAAAGAGCTTTGGAATTCTTAAGATCGAATAAGTCAGAAGGGATTGATAACATTCCATCAGAATTTCTAAAATCACTGTGGCAAATAACAAAAGGATTATTCACTTCATTGTGTAGAATATGAGTTTGGCGATATACAATCTGACTTCGGAAAACATCACATACACAATTTCAAGGACTGAAAGTACACAATCAACTTTAACAACTCATGCATCCAAGTTGCTGATAGAGTAATATACAGAAGAATGGAAAAGAAAATTAAGGATGTGTTGGATGACGATCATTTTGACTGAAGGATAGGTAAAGGTGGCAGAGGGGCAATTCTGACGTTGCGATTGATAATGGAAGGAAGACTGGAAAAATCGTTTTGTAATGTCAAATTGTGAAAGACGTTAGACATTCTGAGAAAACTAGGCGTAAGCTATGGGGAAAGAGAGGTGAAATACATTATGTAAAAGAGCTAAGAACTAACAATAAGAGTGTAAGAGCAAGAACGGAGTGCTCGGATTAAAGGGTGTAAGACAGGGATGCAGCCCTTCGCCCCCTACTGTTCAATCTGTACAACGAGGGGGTGATGACAGAAATAAGAGAGCTTAAAGAGTGGAATTAAAATTGAAGATGAAAGGATAGCAGTGATAAGATTCGCTGACAACGTTGTTGGCTCAAATGGCTCTGAGCACTATGCGACTTAACTTCTGAGGTCATCAGTCGCCTAGAACTTAGAACTAATTAAACCTAACTAACCTAAGGACATCACACACATCCATGCCCGAGGCAGGATTCGAACATGCGAGCGTAACGGTCGCTCGTCTCCAGACAGTAGCGCCTAGAACCGCACGGCCACTACGGCCGGTGACAACGTTGTTATCCTGAGTAAAAGTGAAGTAGAATTAATTACCAGCTTAATGGAATAAACAGTTTAATGAGTTAAGAGTATGGAATGAGAGTAAACTGAAGGAAGACGAAAGTAATAAGTAAAAGAAATGAAAACAGTGAGAAACGTACCATCAGGATTGGTGATGAAGTTGTAGACGAAGTTGAGAAATTTTATTACCTAGGACGCAAAATAACCAATGACGAAAGGACGGGGACGACATGAAAAGCAGATTAGCACTGGAAAGAAATGCATTCCTGGCCAAAGAAAGCTTGCTAGTATCAACCATAAGCCTTCATTGGAGGAGTAAATTTCTGAGAAAGAACCTTTAGAGCACACTATGGCTTGGTATTGAAATAACCTTGGCGAAACCGGAGTAGAAGAGAGTCGAAGCATTAGAGATGTGTGCTACAGAAGAACGTTGAAAGACAGGTGAACTGATAAGGTAAGGAATTGAGGGGGTTCTCCACGGAATCTGAGAGGCAAGGAATATAGGGAAGACACCGACAAGAAGAAGGCATAGTATGGTAGGGCATCTGCTTATGCATCAAGGAATAAACGTCCATGAATTAGAGGAAGTTCGAGTCGTCCTTCGGGTGTGTAGGAAACTGTAGGCGAAGTCAGAGATTGGAAGATATTCAGCAGATAACTCAGGACGTAGGTTACAAGTGCTACTTTGAAATGAAAAGGTTGTCACAGGAGAACAACTCCCGACGGACCGCATCAAACTAGTCAGAAGACTGATCTAAAAAAAAAACTGTTCACTGTGCTAATTACTTGTAGGTTTAGCAGTCGTGATTTTCACGGCACAGTCCGTTCCCAGGGTTGTGCTGTCCATTCGAAAAACTCCCTCCTCTTGATGAAGTTCCTGCCCGACCAGCAGCGACGTTTCGTAGAAGACCCCCCACCTCCCCCGCAGAGGGCGCTGCCCTGGACTCGGCCGGGAACTGCGCCCGGCAGAGCAGCGTGTGCCCCGGGCACTTCCTGCCACCTCTCCCTCACCAAGTACTGTCGTTGCATCAATTACTCTCTCCCTCTCTGTACCATCCGAAAGTTATCTTCAAAATATCATGGCCGTCTCGGCCTCTTTCTGAAACCCGTAACTTTACAGTAGGCCTCTAACTTAAATAGCTGGTAATATATAAGATCTTATAATTGTTTCCCCGAGACATTTAAGTCTCTATTATCTACGATAATGATCGAAGCAGACGAAATAAAATTTGTGCTGCGGCCTGAACTCGAACCCGGGTCTTGCTTGCTTTTTTATTTTTTTATTAACTCTCATTTTGTTCGTTTTCGTTCGCTGTATCTGCTCTGGGCGGACGTCGAAAGACACCCGTTTCAGTTCGTCGTTGATCCACTAACTCAGTTTTTTTAGTTACAGAGGGCAGCTGGCCCTCTGACCGAACACGCTGAGCTACCGTGCCGGCGTGCTTGCTAGGCAGAAATGCTAACCATTACACCACCACAGTACGAGGGTCGTCATTGCTGCAAGAACTACCAAAGCTTAGTGCCCTCCCAAAGACAAACTTAAATTCATTTTTCCCTTACATATTCTCACTACTGCGAGGGCTCTCCGATATTGGCAAGTTTGTGTTGGGGTGGTCACTCAGTAGTTGGTGCAGCAATGTTGAACCTCGTACGGCGGTGGTGTATTGGTCAGCACTTCTACCTAGAAAGTGACCGCAACGACCACACACGACGATCAACAATGAACAAAATGAAAAAAAGGAAGCAAGCAAGCAAGCAAGCAAGAAGTCCCAGGTTAGTCCCGATCGCAGCAAAAATTTTAATTCATTTCGTCTGCTTCGATCATAACTAATACATACTCACTCGTAATTAATTTCTTTATACGAGAGCAATTCAAAAGTAACAGCAAACTGTTGGTATTAAATGCAATAAGCACGTCAGGTATTTGAAACTCCTTGAAAGTGAACACGGAAGCTTTGAGGAAATTTCGGCATAAGCCGACTGATGGAACACAAGCTGAATAGGAAAGGCAGTTGAAAGAAAGTGGCCGGGTCCCTAGCTGTTGCACCGTAGAGGCACAGCGAGCGGTAATACGTTTTTTGTGGTCGGAGGGCGTAAAACTTCGACAAATTGATAGCAAGATGTTGAAAGGTATGGAGATAACTGCATTAGTGAGATGAGAGGAGTAGATATCTTTAAAAGTGGATGTACGCCAGTCACAGATAACCGACTCGGTCATTGCTGACGAAAGTTTGGGACGTGCTGTCACGAGAACCGGTGTGTTTTGGTAGAAGCTATAGCTAGGGAACTGAGTGTCGTACCGTTATTAGAGAGATCCCCTAGTGCCGTTTCCTGTACGCGAGGTGTGTGCCTAGGATGCGCACTGGTAAACACAAGAGGATGCGTGTTCAGGCTGCAATGTCATTTCTGGCGCAATGTAACGCTGAAGAACGCACGTTTCTGACCCGTATCGTCACAGGAGACGAAACCTGGGCTTCGCCCTCTGCCGCAAACGTCGTTTCCACCTTCTGCGATATGAGTGGGCCGATTTTGGTGCACTATCAGCAAAGGAGTGAAACAGTGAACAGCGCCCGGTACAGAGCCATGTCGGAGATTCAGCTAAAGCCAGCAACACGGAGCCGTCGCAGAGGATTTTGTCTAGAAGCCTTCTTCTGGTTGACAACGCGCGCGCGCACTCCGGCGCAGCAGCTCTTGCCGTCGTTCTGAGACTGAGATGTCAGGTCGCCCTGCACCCCTCATACAGCCCCACCTCGTGCCTTCCGATCGCCACTCGATTGCCTGAAGGACTCTCTCAGATACGATATGAAAGTGATGATGAGGTAAAAGAAGCGGGGCACTCTTGTTGCCGACGCAACCGAAAACCTTTTATTCGACTGAAACAGAAAAGTTGGTGCAACGCAACGAGAAGTACATCGAGGAAGACAGTTACGTTGAAAAATTCCATCTTGTATATATCTGTAAGTGAAATACATGCTTCCCAAGAAAATAGTTCGCTGTTACTTTCTGAATCACCGTCATATATCTAACAAAAACCAACCAGACTAATTCTTAGCCCCTGGCATTAACTACCAACTTGTGCAGCTCCATCCTAACCGTGAAATTCAAATGAATTACTCCACTACATTAGATGCGAAATATGACTACTAGTTCTAAAAGTAAATCACAAAAAGTCGCTGTCTCCCTAATCTACACACAAAGGATCAAAATAAATGTCCTCCGTCTGCCATACATAGGTAGCTGTTATTTTGAGTATGAAAGAAGCTGAAGTTTACAGCACCTGTGCTTTAAAACGCCGGCTCCGGGAGCTGGTAGTCACAGCGTGGCCGCGCATGGGAGGGCTTTACTAGAGCGTCAGATGCTCCACGGGTTTGCCTGGAGCGTCCCTCTCGCACAGGATCAGGCTCCTGCATTGTTCTGCTTGTGGTATGGTGCTGCGACTATTGTGGGGAAAAACTCGGGTCTACCTTCCAGTAAAGAGCACGCAAATTTATTTAAAGGGCTGCTATTACTTTATTCCTGTATTGCTAGTCTTACCGTACACTGCTCAAAATACGCACGAAGCAGATTAAATAACATTCCACAACAGACTCCGATTTATAAGACGTAGATTGAAATTTTTAATGTCAATCACATTTTAAAATCATTTAATCACTATTAGCGATACATGATTACTCCTCTTGGCAGCTTACACACTTCTCAAGATACTATCGCGATCTGCAACCTTGCGCCCCTGCGGCCACCACCCATCTCTAAAAACACAACACTTCCCTGGCGCGTTTTCTTAGCAACTCTTGAGCATAATGTGAGCGATAAAAACACTAAAGCTCACTATCTTCCCTGATATTAAAGATTGCCAACAGGTGATCATAGGATCACGACCACACGTGACAGTGGTGACCACCCCACTACTCTGTAAGCAACAGTGAAGCTCTTGTCTCACAAGCTTTGATGGGTCAGCGTCGAGGGAAAACGGTGGTGCCATTCAGTGCCTGCTCGAGACAGCCAATCAGCAGTCCAGAGATGGAGACTGCACGTGGTCTGTCACGCCTTACATCGCAACAAAGATCAAATAATGACGGGATGTGCTACACACAATAAAAATCTGTACTTATGATTCCAGCAGTCGGCTCAAGTGCTCATGGATTCACTTAGAGGTTTCTGTATCAACATGGCCTTCGTAAATGTGCTCCGTGTCATCCTGTTCGAAAGTGGTATTTTGGTTATACATCTACTCTTTCGGGGCTGATTAGCATGACGAAAAATACGAATTACTTCGATTGCCCACTAAACCAGAACTAATTTCTTATCTGGTCCTGCTTCTGGCAAGGTATGGCATCGAAAATAATGAACCCACTCTGTTGTACCTCATCTAGCCGTGTTAGTGATATGGTATCACTATATTAATTTTACGTTACACCTTCAGTGCGTCCCAGCCTCTCGTTTAATAGAACCTATTTAGGTTGGAATAGTGGTTCAAAAAAAAAGTGTAAATTTTCAGTGTGGAGTCCTTCTGAATGGGTTAACAGAGTTGTAATATCTGTTTTAGCGCAACCTGAGACGTAAAATTGAGCCTATAATTTCAGGTACGAAACAGCCATTTCTATAAGCTACTTTTTTGATAGCATTTAATTAGAAATTGACTACAATAAGGTGGTTGCAAATGGACTTCTTCGTCCATGCTGAAATGTTGCTGAAAGCACGATTACACTATGCTGCAGAAGATTTTATAGGGGAAGTAGAAGCATGGCTTCTTGTTCTTTATTAATTTATTTCTAAGCCTTTTACATATGGTAAGATAAACTGCTCTAACAAAGACCTTAATTCTTTTCCCGTGTCTGGTACGATGCCTTTGTGTAAATTGTCACACATCAATGCACAACTTCTGTCATAAAGTCGGCTTCTAGATTATTTTGGATATTGTCATTCACATTGTGCATCCCCCATCAGATTATTCATTCAACGTTCGAGTAAGGCCTCCTTATATGGCTACCAGTTCTTTTTTTCTACTGCCTGGCATAATGTAACTGGAGTACATAAAGATTTTAATTTTTTCCTCTTGTTTATGTAAGCTTTCACATTGTTGTGAAGTTCTGCAGAATACAAAAGTTGCCACCACACCCTCGTTGTCCCATTTCACAGTACGAGTCGGAATCTTTCGACTGAACATCGCTCACATTTGCAGTAAATTTTCTGTCAGAACACATTTCTGTAGTAATTTCTTTGGAGTCACTGAAGTTGTATGTGATTGCTTATGGGAGTTCCGCAGCTTTTAGTGGATTAAACTGTAATAGACTTCACCAGTGTGTGTTCCAGAACGTTATCTGCAAGAAAAATAGAAACTACGAGGTGCTCTTTATCACTACCATAAAACATGGGTTGAGAGTATGTAACTGCACTACTTACAGGTTGCTGATTGCATGCTGAACGAATTTGGTACATACTTTCACGTTGAAACTCGACAGGTTTCTTATCCTGAACTGATTTTTTCTCTAGTT